>NW_028274818.1:18647041-18798333 GCF_037043125.1 Eumetopias jubatus | reverse complement strand
GGTCTTATTGTCTTGAAAGAATTTTCCGGATATGGTACAGGAAAAGAAAATGCAAGAAGAGACCAAAAGATTCCATAAGTTGAGGAAAACCTTCAGAGTTTAGTGAGACCTAGGTGTCTTCTAGTTTGTTGGATAGATTCCCAAAGAGGGGAAAGCAGTGGAGAGATAGAACCCCAGAGAACTGCAGAGAGTTGCCCTTGGGTATTTAACAGAATACTTTTGAGTGTATACATATGAGAAATTACCGGACATCCAGGAAGAAACCACGCTATAGGATTAGAGAAGAGTGTCTGGCACTCACACAGGGCCTAGAAAGGTGTTTTTATAAGCGGGAAGAGAAACAACAATAATTCGTGGAGCACTGAAAAAAGTCATGCCTCAGTCGTAAGGAATACAGGCATACCTGGAATAAATTGTGGGTTTGATCCCAGACCGCTGCAATAAAGTAAATATCAGAATAAAGTGAGTCAAATGAATTTTTTGGTTTCCAGTAAATATAGAATTTATGTTTACCTTATACTCTTATCTATTAAGTATGCAAATAGCATTGTGTCTAAAAAATGTACATACCTTCATTGAAAAACACTTCAATACTAAAAATGCTAACTATCATCTAAACTTTCAGTGAGTCAATCTTTTTGCTGTTGGAGGGTCTTGCCTCGATGTCGACGGCTGCTGCTGGATCAGGGTGACAATTGCTGGAGGCTGAGGGGGCTGTGACAGTCTTTAAAAATAAGACAATAATGAAGTTTACTTCACTGAACGACTCTTCCTTTCATTATTTCTCTGTAGCCTGTGATGCTGTTTGATAGCATTTTACCCACAATAGAACTTTCACAATTAAACCCTGCTGCTTTGTCAACTAAGTTTATGTAATATTCTAAATCTTTGCTGTCACTTCAACAGTCTTCATAGTGTCTTCACTGGGAATAGATTCCACCTCAAGAAACTATATTATTTGCTCATCCACAAAAATCAACTCTTCGACTGTTAAAGTTTGATCATGAGTTGGCAGTAATGCAGTCACATCTTCAGGCTTCACTCTCTAATTCTAGTTCTCTTGCTATTTCCACCATTTCTTACTTCCTCCACTGAAGTCTTGAACTCCTCAAAGTCATCCATGAGGGCTGAAATCAACTTCTTCAAAACTCATGTTAGTGTTGATATTTTGATCCCTTCCCATGAATCATGAGTGTTCTTAATGGCATTTAGAATGGTGAATCCTTTCCAGAAGTTTTCAACTTACTTTATCCAGATCCATCAAAAGAATCACTTTCTATGGCAATTATACCCTTATGGAATGTATTTCTTAAATAATAAGACTTGAAAATCAGTTACTCTTTGATCCAGAGATTGCAGAATGGATGTTATGTTAGCGGGCAAGAAAACATTAATCTTGTACATCTCTATCAAAACTCTTGGGTAACCAGGTGCATAGTCAATGAGCAATAACATTTTGAAAGGAATTTATTTTTCTGAGCAGTAGGTCAATAGTGGGTTTAAAATATTCAGTAAACCATGTTGCAGACAGATGTACTGTTGTCCAGACTTTATTGTTCCATTTATAGAACATAGGCAGAGTAGATTTAGCCATAATTCTTAAGGTCCCTAGGATTTTCAGAATGGTAAATGAGTATTGGCTTCAACTTTAAGTCACCAGCTGCATCAGCCCCTAACAAGAGAGTCAGCTGTCTTTTGAAGTTGTGAAGCCAGGCATTTGCCTCTCTAGCTATGAAAGTCCTAGAGAAAATGTTCTGATACAAGGCTGTTTCATCTACATTGAAATACTGATATTTAGTGTAGCCACCTTCATTACTGATCTGAGCTAGATCTTCTGGATAGCTTGCTGCAGCTTCTACATCAGCACTTGCTGCTTCACCTTGTATTTATTATATGGATGCTTTGTTTCCTTATTTTTTTAAAGAATTTTATTTACTTATTTGACAGAGAGAGAGAAAGCTCGAGCACAAGCAGGGGGAGCGACAGGTAGAGGGAAAAGCAGGCTCCCCACTGAGCAAGGAGCCCCATGTGGGACTCGATCCCTAGACCCTGGGATCATAACCTGAGCCAAAGGCAAATGCTTAAACCACTGAGCCACCCAGGCGCCCCAGTGGTTTGTTTCCTTAAACCTCATGAACCAATCTCTGCTAACTTTTAACTTTTCTTCTGCAACTTCCTCAATTCTCTCAACCTTCATAGATTTGAAGAGAATTAGGACCTTGCTCTGGATTAGGCTTTGGCTTAAGGAACTGTTGTCACTGATTTGACCTTCTATCCAGACCACTCAAACTTTCTCCATATCAGCAGTAAGGCTATTTTGCCTTCCTCCGCCTCCACCCAGCATTTGTGTGTTTATTTAAGTAGGACTTTTAAGCCTTTGAGAACATTTCCTTTGCATTCCCAACTTGGCTGTTTGGTGTAAGAGACCTAGATTTCAGCTTATCTTGGCTTTTGGCATGCCTTTCTCACTAAGCTTAATCCTTTCTAGCTTTTGATTTAAAGTGAGAGACATGCAATTCTTACTTTCACTTGAACACTTAGAGGCCATTGCAGGGTTATCAATTGGCCTAATTTCTATTTTGTTGTGTTTTAGGAAATAAGGAAGCCTGAGGAGAAGGAGACAGGGGAAGGGCCAGATGGTGGAGCAGTTAAAACACACACATTTATCAATTAAGTTCATTGTCTTATATGAGTGCAGTTTGTGGTCCCCCCAAACAATTACAGTAGTAACATCAAAGACCACTGATCACGGATCACCATAACAAGTATAATAATAATGAAAAAGTTTGAAATATTCTAAGAATTACCAGAATGTGGCACAGAGACACGAAGTGAGAAAATGCTGTTAGAAAAATGGCATCAATACACTTGCCCAACTAGGGTTCCCACAAGCCTTCAATTTGTAAAAACTGCAATATCTGTGAAACACAATAAAGTGAAACCCAATAAAATGAAGTATACCTAGTACACTTTGACCTAGACTGAGTTTTTCTCTGGACCCTGACTAACAAATTATAAAAATAAGATCCCAAATAATCAAACTGTTTCAAGAACTGCATTCCAGAACAAACCTTAAGAATATTTACAGGAATATAAATAAGTATGTCCAACATGCAACAAAGTAAGATTCATAATGTTAGCCATTTAAAAGTTCCAGACAGTGAAGAAGCAGGAAAACACAAACAATAATGGAGAGAAAATTCAGCCAACTAAAACTGACTCACAATGAATAAGGACATTAAAATTAGCAAATAAGAACATTAAAATGTTTATTATAACTGCATTCTACATTTATTAAAATAAAAGTAGAGACATGAAGATATAAAAAAGAACCAAATCAAACTTACTGCAATGAAGAATATAATCTTCAACATAAAAAATACATAGGATGAGATTAAAAACCTACAACATGGCACAAAATAAGATTAGTGAAATTGAGACATAGATACAGAGAATACAGTTATTCTCTAATGAAACGCACAGAGGGAAAACAAAGAATGTGAAAAACAATGAACAGTGAGCTGTGAGACAATTTCATGCAGCCACGAATATGTGTAATTTGAGTCTCAAAGGAAGACAATGGTGAAGGGAGCATGTAGTAGGTAGCTACTGCTATGTAACAATATTGTCATGAATTTAGAGGCTTAAAAAAAACCACATTATCATCTCTTTGACTTTGGGGGGTTGGGTGGGGGTTGTCAATGACCCAGGTATGGATTAGCTAGTTTCTCCAATCAGGGTGTCTACCTGAGCTAGATTTTCTCCTTATTCTCCATTTGGGGAGGATTCATTTCCAAACTTACATGTTTGTAGCACCATTCAGTTCCTTGGCAGTGTGAGGATCTCAGTTGGATTTGGTGGGAAGTGACATTCAGTTATTTGCCAATGAACCCATGCCATATGTCAGCTCACAACAATTTAATTTGTTTACTCAGGTTCAGCAAGGAAGAGAGTCATTATAAAATATTACAATGTTACATAATGTAACGATGGACATAAAATTACATAATCACATACATTATATCACCTTTGCCATTTCCTATGTTCAGAAACAAGTCACAGTGCCCACCTTTACTCAGTGGGAAAGGATTACAGAAGGATGTGCATACCATAGGAAGGGGTATTGGGAGCCACTTTAGAATCTGTCTACCGCAGACTTGAAATAAAAAAAAAAATTTGAAGAATTAATGATCAGTTTCTAAAGTTGATCAGTATTTAAATCCTACAGATCCAAGAAATTCAAGAAAAAGCAAACATGAAAAACCTCAAGAAAATGACAACCAGAGCACTTCATAATCAAATTGTGCAGAACCAATATTAAAGAGAATATCTTAATTTTCATTAGTTATCAAAAGAGTCCCTACATGGATAAAGATATCTCTACTCAAATAAAGCTTCCTAAGACTGTAAGTGCTTAGATGTACGTTAATGAGGTATGAGAATCGCGTACAGAGAAACAATGCTAAAGACGACAGCAAATTTCTTGGAAACAATGCAATTGAGAAAATAGTGGAGGTGTGATCTTTAAAATATTAAAAAATTCTGTCAACTTAGAGTTCATTTTTTAGCAAAAATGTTTCAAAGAAAGGAAAATACATTTGCAGATGTATAAAATCTGTAAGAATTCTGGGGTGCCTGGGTGGCTTAGTCCTTAAGCGTCTGACTCAGTTTCTGCCCAGCTCATGATTTCAGGGTCATGAGATCGAACCCTGCATGGGACTCCATGCGCTGTGCGGAGTCGGCTTGAAATTCTCTCTCTCTCTCCTTGCCCCTCCTGTGTGTTCTCTTGCTCTCTCTAAAATAAATAAATAAATAAAAGCTTAAAAAAAAATCTGTAAGAATTTCACCAGCAAACCTGAGCTAAAGAAATGATGTAGGGAATCTTTCAGTCAAGAATGAAAATGATGCCAGTCAGAAATATGGGTCTGCACAAGGAATGAAGAAACGTGGCAGGGGCATCCACATGAGTAATGTTATCTTTTATTATTATTAAATCTCTTTAAAAAAGAATAATTTCTTTCAACAAAATCACAATCAATGTATTGTGAAGTTTTATTGTATGTAGAAATAAATGATAGCCTAACAACATCATAAAGATCAGAAGAGGAGAAATGGAAGTATATGCTTATAAGGTTTTTGTACTATCAGTGAAATGATATAATTTGAAGGTAGATGATAAGAATGTATACTATGAATCTTAAAACAACATGAACACGTGGGAAAAATAGAAAACAAATAGCAAGTAGATAGGCTTTAACTATATCAATAATCTCATAAAAAATAGCTTAGACTCTCCCATAAAAAGCACAGATCATCACATCAGATTAAAAAAAATAAAGGAAGGAAGATCTAACTTTATGTCTATGCCAAGAAAATCACTTGAAATTTAAAAATAAGTTAAAAGTAAAATGATGCTAACACTGGAGTGACTATTTTAATATAAGAAAAATGTGTTTTAGAAAAGAATATTACCAGGAACAAAATCATTTCATAATGATAAACTAGTCAGTAATCCAGAGGAAATTATAATCCTAAACATTTAAGCCCCTGGTAACATAGCTTCAAAGTACATGAAACAATAAATTATAGGAGAGAAAAATATAATGAAGAAATCCATAATTATAGTCAGAGATTTTAACAGCCTTTTCTCAATCTTTGACAGAACAAGTAGAGAGGAAATTTGCAAGGGTATAGTAGATTTAAACAACACTATCATTCAAGCCTTGCAAAGTATGTATTGATAATAGACAGTTATCTGGAAAATCCTCAAATATTGAAAAACTAAATAACACATAATTCAGAGAAAAATCAAAAAGGGTATGAGAAATTATTTTGAACTGAATAAAATAATGAAAATACAACATATTAAAATCAATCAAATATTGGTAAAGCAGTACCTAGAAGGATATTTGCCAGAAACAATATTTTATTAGGAAAAAACGTGATAAAATAATGACCAAAGATTCCCTAAGAATTTAAAGATGAGCAATTAAACCCAAAGTAATCAGAAGAATGGAAAAAACAATCAAAATAGAAATCAATAAAGTAGGAGACAGAAAAAAGATAGAAAAAAATGAAACCAAATGCTGTTTTTTTTTTTTTGTTTAAAGTGTATCAGTAAAACTGATTAACATTTAGCCAGAATTATCAGGAAACAGAATAGTGAATAGACAAATTACAAATATCAGGAATGAGAGAGGTTACTATATATCACTATAAATTACACAGATATAAATGTTAACAAGGATAGATGGTAAACAACTTTGTGATTATAAATTTGGAAAACTAGTGGACACATTACTTGAAAGACACAAATTTCTAAAGCTCACTCAAGAGTAAATAATTTGAATGGGCCTAAATTTATTCAGCAAATTGATGTTTAGTTATAAACATTTTCTGCAAAGAAAACTCCTGGCCAAAATGTCTTCACTGTTGAATTCTAACAAACACTTTAAGGAAACAATAACAATATACACACCTCTTCCAGAACATTCAAGAGGGTTAAAAAAATTATTTAAATTCAACATTACTATGCTATCAAAATCAGACAAAGATACTACAAGGAAATAAAACTACAACTATCTCTCATCAATATAGAGATAAATATTTTTAAAATATAAGTAATTTGAAACCAACAATATATCAAAAGGATTCTGCATCATGACTACTTGGGATTTATCCTAGAAATTCAAGGTGAATAGCATTAAAAAAATCAACCAATGTAATTTATCATATCAACAAGGTCAATATAGAGATAGACACATGATAGATAGACATATGATAGAATCTTCTCAAAAGATACAGAAACATAGTTAGAAGAAGTCTGACATAAGATTCTGATTAAAAAAAAAAAAAAAACAGAAAACTGGAAAGAGAAAGGAACTTCCTTGACTTGACAAAAAGCATATATGAAAAACCTTTATGTAGCTGAGATGATACTCGATGGTGAAAGAGTAAATGCTTTCTCCTTAAGTTCAGGAACAAGGCAAGAATTTCGGCTATCACTTACTTTTACTGTAGTAGAATAATATAAATATTCTGTTAGTAATAATATGGAACATGCTAGTAGTAAATATTGTATTATAGGTTCTCACCAGTACTATCAAGCAATGAAAAGAAATCAAACATTCATATTTTAAAGGAATTAAACTTTCTTTATTAACAGAAGACATGAGTGTCTGTAGAAAATCCCATGAAATCTTTTTAAAAAGCTACCAGAAATAAAAAGGGATTTTATCAGTTATAGCATACATGATTAATTTGTTAAATCAGGTATATTGCTATTTACTAGCAACAGACAATCAGAAGTTGAAATTAAAGGGCACCTGGGTGGCTCAGTTGGTTAAGCGACTCCCTTAGGCTCAGGTCTTGATCCTGGAGTCCCAGGATCGAGTCCTGCATCGCTTCTCCCTCTGAGCCTCCCCCCTCTCGTGCTCTCTCTCTTTCTTATTCTCTCTCTCAAATAAATAAATAAAATCTTTAGAAAAAGAGGTTGAAATTAAAATTGATAAAAGATTTAAAAGTCCTGAATACTGAAACTGAAAAAATTACTTAAAAGCTAGTTATTATTTTAGTATTTTCATTACTCTACTTTAAGTACACACATACCCACAATACGTGTGTGTATACCTATATATATATATACACACACACACATATCCATCCCTCAGACTGTCCTCTCCCTTTGTGTGTCTCTGGTTCTCAATCATACTATTGTCTTCTGCCCCCCATTTTTTTCCTGATGACTAGTTAGCCATCATTACTGCAATTTTATCTTGAATGCAATGTTTCACTTTCTCCGGCAGATTTTAAGGTTTTCTTTTTAGTTTGGACTTTCAAAAGATTGACTATAATATGCCTTGATGTGTTTTTTTCTCCTTCTGGGACTTTTTCTCTGGGACTCTGAGGCTAGACTGTTTGACATTGTCCTTACAATCTTACACTGTTTCACATTACCATTCTTTTTTTCTTTGCTCTTCAGTTTGATTAAATTCTAATGGCTTGTCTCGAGTTTATTCATTTTTTTCACTTAATTGCTTAATCTAATGTAAAGCCAATCAAATAATTTTTTTTCATTTATGGTACAATATTTTTCATTTCTACCATTTATATTTGTTTATTTTTTATAATTTCTCTTTGCTGAAATTCCCTACTTGATTTTGTATGTTGGGTCTAATTTTACTACTAGCTATTTTAGCATAGTCATTATTATTTTAAAATTCCTGTCTGGGAATTTCAACTTCTCATTCATATCTGAGTTTCTTCCATTGACTATTTCCTGTCTTGCCCATTGGGTTCACATTTCTTGCCTTTTCACATATTAGTATTTACCATTCTGTGTAAAAACAAAAAAGAATTCACAAAGATACAGAAAACATTAAAGTAAATGTTATTTCCTGTGAAAATAAGCGTACCCCTTCTTCTATTAGGTTTCTATTATGTATAGCTGAATCAGACTAATTTGGAATTGAGGTAGACCTGTGCTTTATTGAAAATTTAACTTGATCAACTGACATCTGTCTTAAGATAGTCTGAAGGCAGCATCAAGTCTTTACATTTAGAAGAACATAGGATCTGGCCAAGAGTGAGATTCAGATAACCACATTCTTTTCAACCCAACTACCAGCTTTCTGAATCATGGGAAATTTTTTTTTGCTCTAAGATTTAACTACCAATCTCTTGGAATCCTGCAGAATTGTCCTTGTACTCCAGTCTTGTCCTGGCTTTGTACATACTGGAAGATGATTTTCCTCCTTGCTGTTGTGTCCCTAGCATTTAAAAGTTCAATGCCTGGTACTTGGTCAAAGCCTGGAATGCCTCAGAAACATCCTTATCAGCTCTTCCCATTTTGTGCCCTGTACTTGGTGAAAACCAGAAGTACCTTGGAGCGTTTCTCTCAGTTCTGTTACTCCGCTCAAACTGTTGGCTGCCACAGCCTTATCCCTGGGGAAAGACTGTGTGCTTCAGAGATTTCTCTCAGCTTTGCTCCTTTGCATCGAGCACCTATGTACCATCCCTTGCACTCCGTGAAGGCTCATGACCATTTCACTGGTTGCATGTACACCCATTTTGGGGCTTTCTGGTATTTTACGCCATCATATCACAAACACAGACATTAAACATTTTTTTTCAGCTTCTCTTTATCTTATCCGTTGCAGATGTATCCTTTCCCCTCTCTCTGCTTCTGAAGATGAGAGCAGCCATGCCTCCCTTTCCTCTCAGAAAGAGCTGATCATTCTGATTTCAGTTCATTGATAGCATCCACTGTTCTCTTACAGTTAAACAAAAACTTTGAATTTGAGTTTATCTGACTGACTTTCACTGTTAGGTTAAGATTGATAGTCTCTTGTGATTTTCTACATCCTCACTAGAATTGCAAGTCTTTCCTTTTAGCTTTTGCTATTTTATTCCCATTTCCTTCTATCCCATGATAAGTGTGTGTGTGTGTGTGTGTGTGTGTGTGTGTGTGTATTTGTTCAAAACACTGTATTGTATTACATTAGCTTCTTTCTCATAGAAAGTCATAGAGACTTCCTAGAGATACTAAGACACTTCAATTTTTTTTAGGTACTCCATTACCTTTCTAGCATTACTTTCTGGTAAAGTGCCTGGGCTCCAATATCATGCCTTTCTTCCCCCTTAGAAACTTTAGAAGCAACTAAGAAGTACTTGTAGAAATCACCAAGATTGAAGTTAAAACATATGCCTTAATTTCAAGCCATCGTGTTAAAGAATCAGTCACAATAGGCTTCCAAACAGTTCTCCCCCAATTCAACTTAAATAACTAACACTTTCCCTCAAGGCAGAACGTGCTCCCATCAGCATAACCTGTGAAAAAATACACCAGATTTTACCTTCTCCGATGGATCTACCCAAGTGGTATTTCAGAAAGAGCCGAGTTGAGGGGCGCCTGGGTGGCTCAGTCGTTAAGCGTCTGCCTTCGGCTCAGGTCATGATCCCAGGGTCCTGGGATCGAGCCCCACGTCTGGCTCCCCGCTCCGCGGGAAGCCTGCTTCTCCCTCTCCCACTCCCCCTGCTTGTGTTCCCTCTCTCGCTGTGTCTGTCTCTGTCAAATAAATAAATAAAATCTTAAAAAAAAAAAGAGCCGAGTTGAGCAGGTACAATCCTACCTTTCGATATCACTAATCAAGCATTCTTTTATCTCTGATGGAAGATATTGAATATGGGAGGGAGATGGGCTATGAGAGAGTATCAGGGTTACGCTAACAAAATTCTTGTCAAGGAAACATTTGGCAAAGTAAAATACACTTTCTCTTCTAACAGCTTCTAGGACATCTTCCTTAGATTAAATAGGACCAGGGCCTCAAAGTTCTCAAAGTCATCCTCTCTATATAATGTGACTACTTTTCTTATCATTATATTGTCATCTAAATAAGTCTCTATTATTACATAGTACATTATCCTCTCCCATGAAAACAATTAGATGACATTTTAAAAAACATAATAAATGTTGATTACAGTCACCCTGCCTTCATCCAGGAAAACAAGGCTGTTTTGATTTTGCTTTCTTTTGTTTTGTTTCAATATAGCTATCAATATTAGATCATGAAATTTATGCAAATCTTTGTTTGTTATTTAACCTTATTTAGAGATTGGAGGCAAAAGTCAATAGCATTGTGTTAGGGGTCATGTCTTCCTAGTAGAACCAAACTAGGTTATTAGAAACAATGATCTGGAACACAGACTCTCACAAGCAATACTTTAAATCAATAAACTCTTGAACTCTATTTCTTCCCACATACAAATTCAACTTATAGTTTCCAAAGGAATAGAAAAGGAGTAAATGTCAAGTGATACCACCAGGAAAGGGCTCTTCTATTGCACTAAATCCATTTTGGCTGCCCACCGTGGTCGTATAGTCTGGTCCCCCTGCAAATATCAACAGAGTACCCAAAGATAGGTCTAAAAGTCACCTGGAGGCCGATTTATTTGCACTTCCTGCATTCCCTGTCTCTTAATTGTATTTGTGTATGTGTATGAATGTTCTCCCATGTGAGTGTGTGTGTGTGTTTGACTGGCAGTGTTTATTAAGAGAGCTCTGAGATGTTAACTGATACCCTCCCAGATCCCAGCTTCCCTGCAACCAATCAAACGAACCTGATCTACAAAATTCCAACTGCCCTAGAAAACTGAAATCAACATCAGTATGCATATCTGAATATTCCTCCAAAAATTAAAATACATTTTAAAAATAAGTATAAAAGAAAAAAAAACCTTTCGAGTCTAGTCAAATATTTTGTCAATTGCACAAAGAGAACTTTGTTTTTATTTCTTATGTATTTTTGTTCTTAAAAGAGGAAGTGAATGATATTAAAATACGGTCACATTCAACAAATTGAGGCTATAACTGTTACTTGAACTTCTTCCCAATTTAGTGTGTTACACTAAAAAGATACAACTACCTAATACTAGGTAGTATGATCTTATGTAAATTTAATGTTCATTTTAAAAACAACCCTACTGAGATATAATTCATATACCATATAATATATTTAAAGTGCCCAATTCAGTGTTTTTTAGTTATGTTCACAGATCTGTACAATCGTCACCACAGTGAAATTTAAAACATCTTCATCCCCTTAAAAAAATAACAAAAACAAGACCCTTTAGCTACAGTTCCCCTCTGTCCTACCCACCCACACCCAGCTCTATTCTATTTTCTGTCTCTATAGATGTCCGCATTCTGGGTTTTCATATGAATAGTATCATATAATATGTGGAATTTTGTGTCTGCTCTCTTTCACATGTTATAACGTTTTCAAGGTTCATCCAAATTGTTGCATGAGTCAACATTTTTCCCTTTTTATGCCCGATGAATATTCCATTCTATGGATAAAACACATGGTTTATTCATTCATTTGTTGATGGACATTTGAGTTGTTTCTACTTTTTGACTATTATGAATAATGCTGCTATTAGCATTTGTGTATAACTCTTTGCGTGGACATATGTTTTCATTTCTCTTGGGTATATACCTAGAAGTGCAATTGTTGGGTCATGTGGTAACTCTGTTTAATTATTTAAGGAACTTTCGTACTGTTTCCAAAACTGCTGCACAATTTTACATTCCCACTAAAACATCCAAGGACTCTGATTTCTCTATGACCTTGCCAACAATGGTTATGATCTGACTTTGATTCTACACATGCTAGTGGGTATGACATGATATCTCACTGTGGCTTCGCTTTGCATTTGCCTAATGACATCACTAAGCATTTTTCGTATGTCTATTGGTCACTTGTGTATTTTCCCCGTAGAAGTATCTATTCAGATCCTTCATTCATTTCTTAATTGGGATTTTGTCTTTTTTGTCATTGAATTGTAACAGTTCTCTGTGTATTCTAGATACAATTCCCTTATTAGATATGTAATTTGCAAATGTTTTCTCCTTTTTTGTGGGTGGCATTTTCACTTTCTTGATGAAGAACAAAAGTTTTTAATTTTGAGGAAGTCCAATTTATCTATTTTGTTTTCTCTTGTTGCTTGAGCTTCTGATATTATATCTAAAACTCCTTTGCCAAATCCAAAGTTTTAAAATTTATTCCTGTTTTCTGAGGTAAGAATCTAATTTCATTCTTTTGCATGTGGCTTTCCAGTTGTTCCAACATCATTGTTTGAAAAGAGCATTCTTTCCCCCATTTAATGTTTTTGGCATGCTTGTCAAAAATTAGTTGACTATAGATATATGGATTTATTTCAAGACCGTCAATCCTATTTCATTAAACTTTATGTTTGTCCTTGTGTCAATATCACAGTGTTTTGGTTACTATTGTTTTGTGGTAATTTTTGCTATAAAGAAGCTATATAGTAATTTTTGCTATAAATTTTGCTATAAATTTCTTTCTTCTTGTCCCTTACAATTTCATATGAATTTTAAATTAGGCTTAGCAATTTCTACAGAAGAGTAACTTGGGATCCTGATAGGGATTTCTTTGACTCTGTAGATCAGTTTGGGGGACTAATACCAAGGAACCAATGTTAAGTATTCCAGTACATGTACATGCACATGCTTTTTCATTTATTTGGACCTTTAATTTTATTTCAAAAATATTTTGTAATTTTCAACATACATTTTTTGAACTAATATTTATTCCTAAGAGTTATTTTTTCTTTTTGATGTTACCGTGAATGGAATTGTTTTTCTAATTTCATTTTTGGATTGTTCACAGCAAATGTATTGTCTGGGTTCTCCACAGGAACAGAACCAATACGAGATTTTAGAAAGAGAGGGAGGGAGAGCATAGAGAGAGAAATAGGTTATAAGGGACTGGTGGCATAGGGAGACTGAGCCTGACTATCTGACCTCTGCTCGTATAGTTCTGTCTACACAAAAAGTGTTGTGTCTAGGCTCTTGGCACCAAGGAAATAAAGAATTAGAGATCCGTGCCCCAAGTGAAAGCAGAAGATAATTTTATTAAAGCAACAGTACACTCGAGGTAGGAGAGGGCAGGCTCAGAGGTGGCAACTGCACTGAGACTGCAGGGGTCTTTTCCTTTAATGTGAGCAGGTCTTGCATCATGGACAGGTTGGTCTCTAATGGAGGCTGCTTCTAATCATTTGGGGGACTCCTCCGACACATAGGGAGGGGGTAGTTTTTGACCCTACAAGACTTGTACTGGAACTCTCTTGGCAGCCTTTCTCCTGGTGAGTGTGGCTATAATTGCCGTGCTAATTTATGTTAATGGAGGTATAACTACTGAAAGATGAAGTTGAGGACACCTTCTCTCTGGATTGTGCTTTTATTTCCTTAAGGAGAGTCCCTGTAGGCTATGACATCCTTCAGTGGAGGATGTTGACTGGTTGTGTTGACCACAGGGGTATTCCTCCAGGTGTTCCTTCCACTGCTTCTGTCTAGCTGCTCCCAAACAGTTCCAGTCAAAACCTGAAGGCCTGGGAACCAGGGATCCAATGACGTAAGCCCCAGTCAGTTCAAAGGTCCACGAACCAAGGAAGTTGATGATGTAAATCCCAGTCTAAGTGCAGAAGACTTGCAACCCAGTTCAGCAGTCAAGCAGAGAGCAAATTCTTCCCTTCTCTGCTTTTTTTTTTTTTTTTCCCCCTATTCAGGCCCACAATGGATGCATATTTTCCCTGGGGAGAGCAAAGTTTTCTACCCAGTCTACTCACTCAGATGATAATCTTATCTGAAGACGCGCTATACAGACAAACCCAGAAATAATATTCAGGCACATATCTGTGCACTGCACATCCCTCTCAAAGTGACACATAAAATTAACTATGACAGCAAATGTTTAGCAAATGTGGATATTTTAATTGATTTTGTTGAAACTTGGCTGAATTTGTTAATTAGTTTACTTGCTAGTGGATTTTATGGTATTTTTTATACATAAGATCATGTCCTCTGCAAACAGATAATTTTGCTTCTTCCTATCCAATTGATATGATTTTTATTATTTTTCTTGCCTAATCACCCTAGCCTAGGACCTCTCTTATAATGATGGATAGAGGTGGTGCTCTATTTTGTTCCTGATTTAAACAAGAAGCATCTTTTCTTTCACTGTTAAGTATGATCTTAGCAGTGAGTTTTTCATAGATGTTCTTGACATGTGGAAAAAGTTCTTTTCTCAGTTTAATGAGTGTTTGTATAATGAAAAGGTGTTGATTTTTTCACATGCTTTTTCAATGTTTATTGAGATAAGCATATGATTTTTATTTTTTATTCCACTGATTATATATTAAATTAACTGATTTTTCAGATATTAAATCAAACTTGCATTCTTGGAATAAATTCCACTTGTCATGCTATATATTTCTTTTTAATGCTGGGTTTGAGGTGCTAGTATTTTGTTGAGGATTCTTCCATATTTATAGGAGGTATTAGTCTATAGTTTTCTTGTGATGTCTCTGGTTTTGATACCGGGCTAATACTGGCCTTATAAAAGGAGTTGAAAAGTGTTCCTTTCTCTTCTATTTTGTGGAAGAGTTTGTGAAAAATAGGTATTGATTATTCTTTAAATGTTTGATAGAATTCAGTGATAGAGGCATTCGGGCCTGAGCTTTTCTGGGTGGGTAGTTTTTGATTACTACTTTATTTTCTTCACTTATTATAGTTTTATTCAGATTGTCAGATCCATTCTTGAGTCACTTTTGATAGTTTGTATTTTTTAAGAATGTTTCCATTTCCTCTAAATTATCTAACTTGGTGCATAATTGTTCATAGTGACCCTTTACAGTTTTCTTTTTATTTCTTTAAGGTCAATAGTAATTTCTCCTTGTTTATTTTTGATTCTAGTTATTAGATTCTTCTCTCTTTTTATCTTGGTCAATCCGGCTAAATGTTTGTCAATTTTGTTGATTTTTTTTTCAAAGAACCAACTTTTGATTTTATTGATTTTCTCTATTGATTTTTAAATTATTTCATTAATCTTCACTCTGATATTTATTATTTCCTTCCTTTTGTTTCATATAAGTTTAATTCTTCCTTTTTCTGTCTTTCCCTTCTTTCTTTTTTCTTAAATATTTATTTATTCATTTGAGAGGGAGAGAGAGAGTGGGGGGAGCAGGGGGAGAGGTAGAGAGAGAATCTCAAGCATACTCTGCAGAACCGGATGGAGTCTTGATCTCATGACCCTGAGATTAAGACCTGAGCTGAAACTAAGAGTCCGGCGCTTAACCAAATGCACTACCCAGGCACCCCATTTTCTTTCTTAATATAAGCATTTACAACTATAGATTTATCCTTGTCTTTTGCTTTAAGTATTTTTATTATGATGTGTCAACTTGTGAATCTCTGTTTATTTTACTCAGAGTTTTTGGATCTTCTTGGTTGTATAGGTTGTTTTTCAATAAACTTGAAAAGTTATTGCCATTATTTCTATGAACATTTTTTTTTTCCCCTGCTCTTTTCTCTCCTCTCCTTCTGGTATTCCCAGAATACATATGTCAATACACTTAAAATGTCCCACATTTCTCTGAGGTTCTTTTTTTTTTAATTCTTTTTTTTCTCAGCTTGCATAATCTTTTTTGATCTATCTTCAAGTCTGCCATTTCTTACATTTGCCATTTCAAATCTATAGTTGGACCCTTCCAGTAACTTTTTTTTCTAATTTCACTTATTGTGCGTTTTAATTCTAGAATTTTCAGTTGGTTGTTTTAGAACTTCCATTTTTTATTGATATCATCTGATGTGACATTGTCTTTCCTTTACTTTTTTTGTCATTCTTTTTTTCAGTTCTGTAAGATTTATAATGGCTATTTTGGAGTCTTTTTCTGTTAAGTCTGACATCTGGTTTCTCTCACAAGCAATTTGTGTTCCTGCTTCTTTTCCAGGATATGGGTCATACTTTCTTATTTTTATGCATGCATCATAATTTTTGTTGGCACGTGGACATTTTAAATAATATACGTGGCAACTTTAGGTACTATTCCTTAGTAATCTAAACTTTTTAAAATTTACCGATTTTGTAATTAATCACCAATATAAAATAATTCAATAATTATTATAAGAACTAGTGAAAAATCCTGATAAATTAAGAATAAAATGTGAAAGAAAATATTTTAAGTCTTTTATTTTATAATATATGAAAACAGACTCTTTTAAGATTTCTTTCCCTCTGATGACCAAACCTCAACATCTGATACCATTTTAGCTTTCTGTAATATAAAAGTGACAGAATTTAAGACATAGATTGGGAAAGGAATGGATTTCCAGAAAATTCCTCGATAATTTAAAAAATAGTCTTGTACTGCAGGCTTCTACTTTCTAAATCCATTTTTCCATATTCACACAATGCCCTCTGAAACAGATTTGTTAAAAGTCAGATACAAAACATATATTCCAGATATATGCGCCACCACAGTAGAAAGAACTTGAATAGCATTCATCACCTTTATAGCTTTTCAACAACATTAGTAAAGCAACCTGTAAGAAAGAACAAAGGAAAGAAGAACAAAAAAAGTATCGATGCCTTTATAAAATATGCCCATTGTGAACATAGAGAATGTCTTTTATTAGCAATTAGAAACAAATGGCAATTTAAACTATATTAATTGAAATTTCAATTTTACTCATATGGAGAAAAATTAGAAAACAGGTAGGATGTTTTCCAAATTATAACACAATTTTAATTTAATAGACTTGCATGCCCTGTTTGTTATAGCTATATAAGAGTAGATGCCAAGCATCAGGGTAAAAATAATGATGAAATCAGAATGGGAGGGTAGATTCAGTGAGATCATAATTTGTGGAACAATGTAACTAACCAACCATTAGAAGCTTTCCTGATTTTGACAACCCCTAATTCCAGACTAAAATGCAAGTAGTTACAGATTTCTTCTGAAGTATATTGGCCTTGAAAAGTATGCAAAAACCTGGCCAGGACTTTTTCTGTTGTAGTTTCAAGTTTTTATTTAAATTCTAATTAGTTAAAATACAGTATAATATTAGTTGCCGGTGTAGAATTTGGTGCTTCATCACTTACATACAATAACCACTGCTCATCACAAGTGCCCTCCTTAATGTCCATCACCCATTTAACCCACCTCCCCAACCACCGCCCCTCCAGCACCCCTCAGTTTGTTCTCTATATTTAAGATTCTGTTTTACGGTTTGCATCTCTCTGCCCCCCGCCATGTTCATCTGTTTTGTTTTTTGAATTCCACATATGAGTGAAATCATGTGGTATTTGTCTTTCTCTGACTTATTTCACTCAGCATAAAACTCTCTAGCTCCATCCACATTGTTGCAAATGGCAAGATTTCATTCTTTTCTATGGCTTAGTAATATTCCACACACACACACACACACACACACACACACACACACACACATACACACACATGTATATATATCACATCTTCTTTATCCATTCATCAGTTTGTGGACATTTGGGCTCTTTCTATAATTTGGCTATTGTTGGTAATGGTGCTATAAACACTGGGGTGCATGTATCCCTTCAAATCAGTATTTTTGTATCCTTTGGGTAAATACCTAGTTGTGCAATTGCTGGGTCTTAAGGTAGTTCTATTTTTAACTTTGTGGTCAGAAATTATTTTTGTTGGTTTGTCATGACCCACCAAGATTTCTATTCATAAATACCTAGGGTTAAAGAACCAATTTCACTGCTCATCGTTTTCTTTCTTATGGGAATTTTCTCCCATACTATCTAAAAATGTTTACATTTTACTCATGTCCCAAAGATCTCCCTACTCAGTATCTTTCCTTTAGTCATTTAAAATATATATACATTTGGGGTGCCTGGGTGGCTCAGTCATTTAAGCATCTGGACTCTTGATTTCTACTCAGGTCATGATCTCATGGGTTGTGGGATCCAGAGCAACCTCTTGAGATTCTCTTTCTCCCTCTTCTTCTACCTTCCTCCACCACTCACACACTCTCTCTCTAAAAATAAAGAAATTCATCCATTAAGCCACTCCCTCCCTCCTTAATTTGAATACTTAACATATGAATTCTAGAATCACAATACCTGAATACGAATCCCAGTAGATCACTCATTAATCATGACACCTGGACAAATTGGACAAATTAAAACACTCAACTTCTCCCTGACTTAAGTTCACCATCTCTAGAGTAATGACTGTATAGAATTGTTGTGAGGATTGAATGACTTAATATTTGAAAAGCTCTTCAAACAATGCCTCACATGTGAAAGTGCTATAAAGTGTTAGCTATAAGTAGTTATTGAGCACTTATTATATTTCCAGAGTAGCTTATTTGTCTTCTGATCTCTCCACCTGGAGCTCAGTACAAGATAGGAGCTCAATAAATGCTAATTGGAATTAAAGGAACCCAATTCAGCATGAGCAGAATTGATGATGTTGTAGCGAACCAGAAACTGCAACGACCCCAGGGTTTCACCTTGCTAAAATTGGGTGAGTGGTTGTAGCTATAGTATGGATGCTGAGACAGCTTGGAAAAGTTTTGCAGGAATCCCCAATAGGCCTTTATCTATCAACATCCTTATATTTCTCCTGCCTCTGAGTAGCAGAGTAACAGCTTCTCTAATAAGCTGGAAGAAAACTCAAACCCCTATTTTGGAAGTGCTTATTTTTAATAAGAACCCACAATTGCTCTTTTATAATAATTCTGTGTCTTCCACTTCCTGTTCTCCAAATCATCAAGATCACAGCACAGCTCAACTAGGAAATCTCATCAGTGTAACTAACTGTAATACTCTTTGGCAGAAACTCCTGCCACACTAAGCATGGAACACGTGCAGCATTGTACATGGTGACACTCAACAAATATTTGTTTTATTGAATTTGTGAAATACCAGCTGCCAGTAATAAAGGTGCTTAGAAAGGAAAAATTGTCTTCTGAAACTGTGTATAGATGGACTATCTGTTGAATCTGTTTCATGGTGAATCTGACAATCCTGTAGGGAGAGTTGTGTTCTCTTATCTATTGGGCGGATAAGAATTCTTGCTCTAGCTCTCAGTTTAATCATCTGTAAAAAGGAGATAATAATAGAACTTATGTGATATGGTTGTCATGAAGATTAAAAGAATTAATATATTTAAAGTGCTTAGAACATTGCTTCACATATATTAAATGCTATATAAATGTTAACTTTATTAATTATGCTTATGAAACAGATCAACAAAGGGCTCAGAAACAAACTCTAGTAGAGAAAAAAATAATTTGAGAGGAGAAATAAGCCAGAATTTCTTTACCCTTTACAAAAGAAGTTGGTTATTAAAGCAGATTACTTATTAGAACTCAGATACAATATAATAATCCATTTATTGGAATTTAAGAAAACTCATTGAACCTGAGATGGAGGCTAGGTTCTGGTAGATTTATGTAGTTTCGCTCAAGATCACTTGAAGGCTGTTGGGGAAAGAGGTTTTAGAACATTCCAAAATTTTCCTTTACAAATGGTAGGGAATAAAAAGAATTTTAGGGATCCTAAACTTAACCTTATTTTTATGAGTGGTGAGATTCGATTTCGCCCAGATTGTTATCATGAATTATGGATAATGGGATTATTAGGTCTAGATGTTCTTGACTTGCCTTTTATCATTTTAACAAAGCACATGTTTTTCATGCCTAAAGAAGACAGGAGAAAGCTTGATTCCCCTCTCTTAAATAATGGCGATTTTTAACTGGCTGAGAGAATAAGCAAAATTCTAGGGAAGTTCAACTGCAAAATAAAACTTATAATGACAACTATTTGTAGTTTTGTAGAAAAATAGATGGTATAAAGTATGGTATAAGGGAATAAATGGCCTCTATACCAGTTACTCTCAGTTTAAGAAGGGCATTGCTAATAAACAATTGTGCCTTTGAAATAAGTTTTTATTAATGGAACTATTGGGATATAAGAAACTATATCAAAGAAGAACATCTGCTTTACTATTTTATATTTTATCAAGCATCAACACCATGTTGACAACTCCTAAAAATGCACTTGCATTCTCCTCCTCAAACTCAAGTCTCCCTCTCATGTTCTCAATAACCTAAAATGTTTTCCTCTGTTTATCACATTTTCATCAAATTCTAAATGTTTACAAATAAGCTCTCTGTATATGCCATTCTCTCCATTTATTCTCTCTACCTAGTCAGTCAACGGGTTCTACAGATGTCTGTGGTTCCCATCCCTTCTTTTTCCATTCCTGAAAGGAACCGAGATCAGGCACTTCCTATTGTAAAGCTTTCTGGTTACCTCTCCCTGATTTCATTATGTTACCTTTCTAATGAAGTCTCATGCCATCTCAAGATAAACCCTCTACAATACTTTCTTGAACCATCCTACAAAGTTGCTTAACACTTGGAGGGCTTCTTATTGCCTATTACATATAATGCTCCACAGATAATAGTCTCTAGAATTTAATAAGGCAATGCCTGTCCCTTCCCTATTCGTTCATTTAATCACTGACTTGTCTACATTGATTTGAAGGACAGGATTATCAATTGGTGGATACTGCAAAGGAACTTAATAGAGATCCAAAACCATCTCTCAGTAAGCTGGAGTTTAAATGAATGTAAAAATATGACATTGATATAAATGTAAAGTTAAAAAAGCAATACTGCCGGGGCGCCTGGGTGGCTTAGTTGGTTAAGCGACTGCCTTCAGCTCAGGTCATGATCCTGGAGTCCCGGGATCGAGTCCCGCATCCGGCTCCCTCCTCGGCGGGGAGTCTGCTTCTCCCTCTGACCCTCCGCCCTCTCATGTGCGCGCTCTCTCTCTCTCTCAAAATAAATAAATAAAGATTTAAAAAAAAAATACTGCCATCTTTCTTCATTAACATTCTAAACAGTCAATATATAATATAATATATTAGAACATAATAAATATATTAGAACATATTATTATATTATATATATTATATTATATTGTATTATATTATATTGTATTATATTATATTCTTCCATCTTAAAATTTGAACACTTTTGCTCAAGGACTTAATTAAGACTTAGCCAGGTTTAAAAAGTAATTTGTTATGTGATATATAATATGAAATTTATTTTATGCCACTTGGTAATGGATATTTTTTCCATCTCACTGCTAAAAGAGGAGCTAAAAGTTTAAGTTATCAAAACTCACTAGAGGATGTACTGGGCATAGAATTCATATTTCAGATTGCTGCTTTTCCCTCCAGCTGGATTGTAAAAGGTTGAGGTTAAATTACTTTTACATTTTAAAGTGCACTTTAAAGTGCATTAGCTTCCTAACATTTCTGCCCTGAAATGCTACACTAATTTGATATTTGTCCTATATCCTTTTTCTATCTAATCTAGATAGAAATCTGAGTTGACCTTAATTTATTTTCTTTACTTTTAAACTATAGTCCTCTATTAGCATTTTTTGGATCATAAATGGAAAATTTTGTCATCTTAAAAATGATTAGATATTTTCTTTAAAATTTAGAGGTTTCTTTGAGAAATATAATAATACTGTCAAGTTTAAAATATACGGCATTAGTCATTTGTGACTTACGTAAGTAGAAAAGGTTGGAGCCTATTTTAGTTAGGTACATGAAAAATGTACTCTCACCTTCACATAACTCAAGAATGGCTAAAGCAATTTAGTTCAAACTCTCAAACAAGTTCACCTTTGGTCCAAGTTAAAGTTTGAAAAATCTCATCTAAAATGGAATCATGCCCAGAGAAAATTATGACCTAGAAAGGAGATAAAAATTTAAAAATCATTCCTTTTTTAAAAAATTGTTACATACAATTTTTACTAAATTAAAAAAATCACTTTTCTTGCTGCTTATTTTGATGGAAATCAGTTGCTAGTTTTTAAATTTGAAACATCTAATAGTTAAGTTTTTACTTTAATAATCTTAGCAAAATAATTTAATTACTCTTCGTTGAATTAATAAAATTGGGAATTAAAGCAAAATGTATACAAAATACATGATCTTGTAATTGCTGGATATAATACATTGTTTAATGCCCTACATTAGAGTAAGGTGGTCTGGAAGTTTGCAAATTACCCAATTAATTTGCTTAATTAGGGTATGTTTATTTAGTACCTATTTTATACTTGGCACTGTAGGTATTAGGCCTATGTAAATGAAAATGACATGATTTTAAGCCCTGAGATATTTAATCTGGTGAGGCAGATATCTAAACAGAGAAAGGCAATCTGGTAAAAATAAATTTACTTCAAGGACACTCATTGATTCTTATCTAAGGGAGCTGGTAAGAATGCTCAGAAATATTTAATCAGGGTCTTGAAGGATAAATAGAGGGTAGTAACATAGAAAGGAAAATCCAGACAGAAAACAAAGGGTTTGAAATGTGAAAGAGTGAAGCATGCTAAAAAATAATAAAAAGTGGAGAATTTCAGTGTATCTGAAGGACTTTGTGACTGATTTGTGAAAAGCATTGTTTACCAAAGTTATAAAGACATGAATTATTTTGCCCAATTCTTTACCATGCCTTTAGCTTTCCAGTTCTTTTTTTTTTAATTTGGTAAATTTGACATGTTACAATTTGTAAATTTAAGGTACACAGCATGTTACTTTGAACCATTTATATATTGTAATATGATTGCCATTGAAGAAATATTTATCACATTACATTATTATAGTACAGTATTATCGACTACATTCATTACTCTGTGCATTAGATCTCTATGGCTTATTTACTACTCATTACAAGTTTGTATCCTTAAACACCATCAATCTTGTACTGACACACCAGGTCCCCACTAACTACCATTTGACTTTCTGTTTCTTTACAGGTTTGACTTTTTAGATTCCACACATAAGTGGTATCATGTAATACTGTCTTTTTCTGTCTGCCTTTTCTCACTCTTGCATAATGTGCTCAAGGTCCATTCATGTTCTTGAAAATGGCAGGATATCTTCCTTTCTCATGGTTGAACAACATTCCATTGTATATAATGCCACATATTTTTTATCCATTCATCTACTGGGGGACACTTAAGTTGTTTCCATATCTTGGCTGTTGTGTATAATGTGGCAATAAACATGGGCATGCATATATCTCACTGAAATCTTATTTTCATTTCCTTTGGGTATATATGTAGAAGAGTTATTGGATTACATGGTGGATCAATTTTTTATTTTTTTGAGGAACCTCCATATAGTCTTCCATAGTGATTGGACTAATTTACATTTCCACCAACAGTGTGTATGTATTTTTCACCACATCCTTGCCAGCACCTATTGTCTCTTTTCTTTTTGATGATAGCCATTCTAACAGGAGGGAAGTGATATCGCATTGCAGTTTTAATTTGCATTTCCTTGATGACTAGTGATGTTGAGCATCTTTTTGTGTGCCTGTTGGTCATTTTGATGTCTCCTTGGGAAAAACCTCTATTTAGCTCAATTTTAAATCAGAGCGTATTATTTTGTTATTAAGTTTTTTTGCTTCTTAATATATTTTGGATATTACCCTCTTACCCAATGTATGGCTTGCAAAAATCATCTTCCTATTTCTTTTTGTTGATTGTTTCTTTTGCTGTGCAGAAGCTTTTAAGTTTGAAATAGTCCCATTTGTTGATTTTTGCTTTTGTGCTTTTGGCATCATATCCAAAAGAATCCTTGCCAAGACCAGTATCAGTGAGTTTCTTCCCTATATTTCCTTCTAGTAGTTTTGTGGTATCAGGTCTTTTGTATAAGTCTTGGATACATTCTGAGTTAATTTTTGTGATCGATGTGAAATAGGGGTCCATTTTCATTGTTCTGCATGTTTTTCTCTGCTCTCTCTTCTGTTTCATTGGTCGATGTGTCTCTTTTTGTGCCAGTATCATATTGTTTTTGAAATCAGAGTGTGATACCTCCAACTTTGTTCTTTTTTCTCAGGATTGCTTTTGTGGTTCCACACAAATTTTAGGAATTGTTTTTTCTGTTTCTGTGAAGAATGTTTTGGTATTTTGATGGGGAGACCATTGAATCTGTAGATGGCTTTGGGTATTATATGGCTATTTTATGGCTTTGGATAACAATATTTATTCTTCAATCCATGAACACAAGATGTCTTTCTATTTGTTTGTGTCTTCTTCAATTTCTTTCAGCAGAGTTTTATAGTTTTCATTGTAGATACATTTCACTTCCTTGGTTACATTCATTCCTAAGTATTTCATTGTTTTTGATGCTAATGTGAATGAGATAGTTTTTTTTTTTTAATTTCCTTTTCCAATGTTTCATTATTAGTGTAAAGGAATGCCACTGATTTCTGTAAGTTGATTTCAGAACCTGCCACTTCACTGAAATCATTAATTCCATCAGGGTTTGTTTTTTTGTTTGTTTGTTTTGTTTTGTTTTTAAGGGGGGGAGGAGAGATAAAGAGTGCGAGCAGGGTGGAGAGGGGCAGAGGAGGAGGGAAAGAGGGAATCCCAAGCAGGCTCCATGCCCTACAGGGGGCTTGATCCCACGATCCTGAGATCATGACCCGAGCAGAAATCAAGTCAGTCGCTTAACCAGCTGAGTCACCTAGGCACCCCCCAACAATTTTTTATCAATTCTTTAGGATTTTTTTCTATATATAAGATCATATTGTCAGCAGATAGTGAAATTTTTACCTCTTCCTTCCTGATTTGGATGCCTTTTCTTTCTTTGACTTGCCTAATTGCTCTAGCTAGGACTTCCAATACTATATTGAATAGGAATGACGAGAGTGGGCAACCCTTACCTTCTACCTGATTTCAGAGGAAGTCATTCCATTTTTTCTCCATTGAGTATAATGTTAGCAGTGGATTTATTGTATATGGCCTTTTTTATGTTGAGGTATGCTCCTTCTATAACTAATCTATTAAGGGGTTTTATCATAAAGGATATTGTATTTTGTTAAATGCTTTTTGTGTGTGTCTTTTGATATGATCATGCAATTTTTTTTTTAATTTTATCTTTGCATGCCAGGGATAAATCCCACCTGGTCATGGTGTACAATTCTTTTGATGTGTTCTTGAAGTTGGTTTGTTAATATTTTCTTGAGAATTTTTGCATCTATATTCATCAAGGGTGTTAGTCTGTAGTGTTGTTGTTTTTCTTATGATAACCTTATCTTGCTTTGCTATCAAGGTAATGCTGGCTTCATAGATTGAGTTTGGAAGTGTTCCTTCTTCATCAATATTTTGGAAGAGTTTTGAGGAGAATTGATGTTAATACTTCTTTAAATGTTTGGTATAATTCACTAGTGAAATTCTCTGGCCCTGAAGTTTTCTTTGTTGGGATATTTTGATTACTGACTCAATCTCTTGACTCGTCATTGGTCTATTCAGATTTTCTGTTTTTTTTTTCTGACTCAGTCTTGGTAGGTTGTGTATTTCTGCAAATGTATCCATTTCTTCTAGGTATATAATTGGTTGGCATATGATTGCTCATTTTAGTTTCATAATTATCTGTATTTCTGCAGTATCAGTTGTAATGTCTTCTCCATCATTTCTAATTTTTTTTTAAGATTTTATTTATTTATTTGACAGAGAGAGACACAGCGAGAGAGGGAACACAAGCAGGGGGAATGGGAGAGGGAGAATCAGGCTTCCCGCTGAGCAGGGAGCCTGATGTGGGGCTCGATCCCAGGACCATGGGATCATGACCTGAGCCAAAAGCAGATGCTTAAGGACTGAGCCACTCAGGCAGCCCTCATTTCTAATTTTATTTATCTGCATCTTCTTTTTTTCCTTAGTCCAGCTAAATGTTTGTCAATCTTGTTTATATTTTTAAAGAACCAGCTTTTAGTTTTGCTGATCTTTTCCATTGTTTGTCTGATCTTTATTTTGTTTATTTCTGCTCTGATTTTTATTATTTCCTTCTGATATATTTGGTTTTAATTTGTTCCTTTTTTCTAGTTCTTTAACATGTAAAATTAGGTTATTTTTGAGGTCTTTCTAGTTTCTTAATATATGCATATGTTTCTATAGACTTTCATAACTCTTTTTGCATCATCCCACAAAATTTGATGTTATATTTTCATTTTCATTTGTTTCCCTTATTTCCTTTTAATTTCTCTTTTGACCCATTAGTTGTTTAGAAGTGTGTTGTTTAGTTTCCAATTATTTGAAGATCTACTTACTGTCTTCTTGTTAATTTCTAATTTTATGCCATTAGGGTCAGAGAAGGTAGTTGGTATGATTTCTGTCTTCTTAAACTTGCTAAGATTAGTTTTATGATCTATCATATGGTTCATCCTGGAGAATGTTTCAAATGCACTTAAGAAGAATGTGTATCTTGCTGCTGGTGGGTGGAATGTCCTAGGTCCATTTGTTATAAAGTGTGGCTTTATATTCCGTTGTTGCTGTGATGATTTTTTTTCTGGTTGACCTATCCTTTACCAATAATGGGGTACTGAAGGCCATACTATTATTGTACTGTTGTCTCTTTCTCTTTAAAGATCTGTTAGTATTTGCTTAATATATTTTGGTGCTCGAATTTTGGGATCATATGTATTTATGATTGTTATATCTTCTTGATGTATTGACCCCTTTATCATTATATAATCACCTTGTTTGTTTCTTGAAGTCTACTTTGTCTGATAAAAGCATGACTATACCCGCTTTCTTTGCTTGAAGTGTCACCTTTCCATCCTTTCACTTTGAGCCTATGTTTTTCTTTGGAGTTGAAATGAGTCTTCTGAAAGCAGCATATAGTTGGGTCTTGTTTTTTTAATCCATCCAGTAACTCTTTGCTTTTTAATTGATGTGTTCAATCCATTTACATTTAAGGTGATTATTGGTATATGAGGACTTACTGCTGCCATGTAACTTTCTTTTATTCCTAGTTGTTTTGTACCTCCATTTTTCTTTTCTGTAGTGTTAGTACCTTTTAAAGTTAGTTGTTTTCTCTGATGATTTGCTCATTTTCTCCTTTTTTTGTTTTATGTCTTTGCTCTAAATTTTTGTCTTGTGGTTTCCATGAGGTTTGTATAAAACGTTTCATAGATAAAATGGTCCTCTTTCAGCAGATGATAGCAACTTATCTTCATTTGCTCATGCAGTTTCATCCTTTCCTTCCACCTCTTTTATATTTTTGTTGTCATAAATTATCCCTTTTAATGCTGAGTTTGGTTACCAAAATGAAGTAGCTACATTTTAAATACTTTCTTTTTCTTTTAACTTTATGCAGTAATTAAGTGTTTAACACCTTATTCTAAACAAGTTACAATTTTCTGATTCTGCCTATCAATGTACTCAGGGTTTTGTGGACTTTTGTCTCTTCATTGGTTAGAAAAGCTCCTTTCAAGGGTGTTATGCTGAGTGAAATAAGTCAATCAGAGAAAGACAAGTATCACATGACCTCACTGATATGAGGAATTCTTAATCTCAGGAAACAAACTGAGTGTTACTGGAGTGGTTGGGGGTGGGAGGGATGGGGTGGCTGGGTGATAGACATTGGGGAGGGTATGTGCTACGGTGAGCGCTGTGAATTGTGCAAGACTGTTGAATCACAGATCTGTACTTCTGAAACAAATAACGCAACATATTTTAAGAAAAAAGAAAAAGAAGAAGATAACAGGAGAGGAAGAAAAGGGGAGTATGTCAGAGGGGGAGACAAACCATGAGAGATGATGGACTCTGAAAAACAAACTGAGGGTTCTAGAAGGGAGGGGGTAGGGGGATGGGTTAGCCTGGTGATGGGTATTGAGGGCACGTTTTGCATGGAGCACTGGGTGTTATGAACAAACAATGAATCATGGAACACTGCACCAAAAACTAATGATGTAATATATGGTGATTAACATAACAATAAAAAAATTAATAAAAAAAAAAGAAAAGCTCCTTTCAATATTTCTTATAAGGTAGGCCTAGTGGTGGTGAATTCCCTCAGCTTTTGTTTGTCTGGGAAAAATTTATTTTTCCTTCATATTTGAAGGATAACTTTACTGGATAGAGTTAATTCTTTGTTCGCAATTTTTAATCTTTCAACATGTTGAATATGTCATTTTACTTTCTCCTGGCCTGTAGGGTTTCTGCTGATAGGGGTTCCTTTTTTAGTTGCTTTATTTTTTCCCAGCTTGCATTTTAGATTGCTTATCATTGACTTTTGACAGCTTCAAGTCTTGGAGAGGGTCTTTTTGCATTAAGATAGTAAGGTGCTCTATTAAATTGTACGTCTAGTTCTTTCTCAATGTTTGGGAAATTATCAGCTATTATTTATTTAAATATCCTTTCTGCCCTCTTCTCTTTTTTCTCTTCTGATATACTCATTATTCTTATTTTGGCTTTTCTAATGGAGTCTCAGAGCTCTCATAGTGTTTCTTCACTTTTTAAAAATCTTAGTTCTCTTCTTCCATCCTAATCATTTCTAGATTCCCATCTTCCAGGTTGTTTATTTTCTTTTCCTTCCAATCTACTCTATTACCATTTCTTTCTAATGTACTCTTCATCTCATTTATGTACTCAAAAGATATCATCTTAATAGGTGGTTTGATCATTAATTTTTTGGTGAAATATATTTTTCAAATTATAAGAGAGAAGGAAGTTTTAATCATGAGTATTGACAAAAGGAAGCTAAATACTAATGGAAGACAGAAATGCAACAGGATATTCTAAACCAGAAGAGGAAAAAAAAAGAAAGAAATAAAAACCTGACTAAATCAATAAAAATGAGGCAAAAAAGGAAAATAAGAAAATACTCACATAAGAAAAAGAAAAATTCAAATCAAGAATATCAGTGTAAGGCAAATGTGAACTGATTATATTTCCCCATTAAAACCAACAAAAAAGAAAATAAAATAATAAAGAGTGACTATTAAAAAGAGTGAATTAATGCAATGTGTTAAGGGATGTCAAACTCTTCTTCTCATATGGCAAGAAGATGCAGGTAATGCAACAGCACATTCTTCTATAAATCCAAAAAGTTGACAAGAAAGAAATTCTGAAACAATGGTGAAAAAGGAACCATGTAAGCAAAGGACACTGAGATAAACTTTTGCTTTGATAGCATTTGTTGAATTGAATGGATCTGAGCTCTGTGGTTTAGTCTAATAGGGCGCAAGTTACAAATGATAAAGTTCAAATACCGTCCAAGATGGGGAGTCTAGAAGGGATATTCCCATAAATATAAGACCCCAAAAGTCCACACTTAAAATAAACTGAAAATGTTTATTGGAAAATAAATCGGTGATTTATCGAGAAAAACCTACAGAATCATATCAATATATGCAGAAAAGCATACAATAAAGTTCAGCAGCCAATGCCACTAAAACTTAAAAGGCAGCAACAGAAAAAAAAACAACTAGATTTGATTGAAATCATTTGACTACTAATAATGTCAAGTGTATTTTGAAACCAGTGGTTCTCAACACCAGTAGCCCTACATTAAAATTCTCCAGATAATTTAAATAAAAACTTAAAAGAAATACAATTCTCCAGATAGCTTTCTAAATGTACCAGTGCCTAGACTCCAACTAGAGACAGAGTGTGTCAAAATTTCTAAGGGTAGTGATGTTTTAAAGCATCTCAGGTGATTTAAATGTGCAGTAGAGATTGAAAATCAATATTCTAAATAAAGAAATTATAAAACTAAATTTAATTAAATCAAAATCTTGGCAGGGGGACATATTTAAAATTTTTGTTAATGACATAAGCAGAGAGAGAGAGAATAAAATATTTAAAATTTAATAAAGTGTCTAGATGGAGATAAATATACAAAAATAAGAAAGTACTCAACACTATATATGGAGGTAATTCCTTGAAGGATGGCTAAACTAATAAACAATTTTTAAAATGTAAAGATGTTAACATATATGTATTAATTATCTCAAAAATTTATACATATAATTAAATTTCAATTAATGTCTCATAGAGGGGCTCAGTGGGAGGCAAAAAAGAAAATAAATTATAGTAAGAAAAAAAGAAAACAAAAAGGAGAAGAGTCAGTTTGCTCCCTCCTCCTCCTCCATCACCATTTAAAACAGGGTGAAGAGTTAATCAAACAGATTTAGAGATCATTTATTTAAATTATCTCCTTCTAAAGGGGAACCCTCCTACACTGTTGGTGGGAATGCAACCTGGTGCAACTATTCTGGAAAACAGTATGGAGGTTCCTCAAACAGTTGAAAATAGAGCTACCATACGATCCAGCAATTGCACTACTGGGTATTTACCACAAAGATACAAATGTAGGGATCCAAAGGGGTACGTGCACCCCAATGTTTATAGCAGCAATGTCCACAATAGCCAAACTGTGGAAAGAGCCAAAATGTCCACTGACGGATGAATGGATAAAGAAGAAGTGGTATATATACACAATGGAATATTATGCAGCCATCAAAAGGAATGAGATCTTGCCATTTGCAACGACATGGATGCAACTGGAGGGTGTTATGCTGAGTGAAATAAGTCAATCAGAGAAAGACATGTATCATATGACCTCACTGATATGAGGAATTCTTAATCTCAGGAAATAAACTGAGTGTTGCTGGAGTGATGGGGGATGGGAGGGATGGGGTGGCTGGGTGATAGACATTGGGTATGGTATGTGCTATGGTGAACGCTGTGAATTGTGCAAGACTGCTGAATCACAGATCTGTACCTCTGAAACAGATAACGCAACATATGTTAAGAAAAAAGAAAAAGAAGAAGATAGCAGGAGGGGAAGAATGAAGGGGAGTAAGTCAGAGGGGGAGACGAACCATGAGAGACTATGGACTCTGAGAAACAAACTGAGAGTTCTAGAGGGGAGGAGGGTGGGGGGATGGGTTAGCCTGATAATGGGTATTAAAGAGGGCACATTCTACATGGAGCACTGTGTGTATGCACAAACAATGAATCATGGAACACTACATCAAGAACTAATGATGTAATGTATGGTGATTAATATAACAATAAAAAAATTAAAAAAAAATAAATTATCTCCTTCTATATGTAAGAAAGCTAAGACCAATTGATTTTGGATGGTTTTCTCTAGGAAAGGGAAGGACTAGATTTAGGACTATAACTCAAGTTTCTCTGTTTAAATTCTAAATTTGAAGAAATACTGATGGGGGAAAACATGTTTTGATAGGATATTTTTTTGTGTATGATACTTAGGACTAGGAACTAATGACTTTTTTTAAATCAGTTTAGTTCTACAGGATTAAAGAGGTGTAAACTTTAGCATAACTTAAATTATCTTTATATTGACATTAGGTCTTAAAATTTTTGTTAATGACATAAGCAGAGAGAGAGAATAAAATATATAAAATTTAATAAAGTGTCTAGATGGAGATAAATATACAAAAATAAGAAAGTACTCAACACTAGTTATATGTAGGTAATTCCTTAAAATCATAAGATATGACAGATATTTTCATATAACTCATCTTTTTACTGTTTGCTCACTTTCAATTTAGTCTATATAATTTTTAAAGTAAATGCTGTTAATTAATTTGATCTAAATCTTAAGAGGCTTCTTAATTATATATATATATCTATATATATATAGCTATAGTTTTATAGATTGTCCTTCTTAGAAAATCTTACATATTAAGTACTCACACGTAGCAAATGCAATTCTTATGCACAGTTCTTCACCCTAGATCTATCAACATGGATAAAATGCATCATTTTTGATAGCTAGGAACTTTGCCACATCATTAATAAAAACTGGACTAATATGAAGATTACACTTTGGAGTCTGCAGTTCCTTTTTCTATAACAAAAAGCTGTATTTGTAAATGTATAGGGTTTAACATTTTATTGAAGGAAAATTGACATACAATATCCTATTATTCAGGTGTAAATTATAGTGATTCAATATTTTTGTACATTACAAAATGATCCCCATAAGTCTAATTACCATATGTCACTGTAAAAAGTTATTACAATGTTATTGACTGTATTTCCTATGCTGTACATTACATTACCATGACTTATTTATTCTATGACTGGAAATTTGTATTGCTTAATCATCTTTACCTATTTCACCTACCCCTCAACCCCTCTCGCCTGTGATAACTAACTGTTTCCTGTATCTATGAGTCTGTTCCTGTTTTGTTTTTTAGATTTCACATAGAATTGAAATCATATGGCACTTCTCTTTCTGTGTCTGATTTATTTCTCTTAGCATAAGTTTAGCCATGTTGTCACAAATGGCAAGATTTCATTCTTTTTTATGGCTGAATAATATTCCATCTTATCTATCTATCTACCTAGCTACCTACCTACATCTATCTTCTTTATCCATCCCATTCATTTCTGAATGGATACTTATGTTGCTTTCATAACTGAGCTAGTGTACAAAGTACTACAGTGAATATAGAGGTACTTATATCATTTCAAATTGTTGTTTTCATTTTCTTCAGATAAATAACCAGAAGTGAAATTTCTGAATTATATGGTACTTCTATTTTTTGTTTTGTTTTGAGGAACTTCCATACTGTTCTCCATAGTGACTGCATCAATTTACATACCCACTAACATTTGTTATTTTTGATAATAGCCAATCTGACGGGTTTAAGATATCTCATTGTGATTTTGATTTGCATTGCCATGACGATTAGTGATGTTGAGCATCTTTTAAAGTGCCTGCTGGCAATTTGTATGTTTTCTTTGGAAAAATGTCTATTTAATTTATCTGCCCATTTTTATTATTTTTATTTTTTTAAGATTTTATTTACTTATTTGACGCAGAGAGAAGGAGAGCATAAGCAGGGGGGAGTGGAAGAGGGAGAAGCAGACTCTCCACTGAGCAGGGAGCCCTACTCAGGGCTGGATCCCAGGACCCTGGGGATCATGACCCGAGCCAAAGGCAGACGCTTAACAGACTAAACCACCCAGGGACCCCTAACTGCCCATTTTTAAATTGTTTTTTTTACATTAAGTTGTGTAAGTTCTTAATTTTTTTTTATATTATCCCCTTATTGGATGTGTGATTTGCCAATATCTTCTCCTATTTAGTAAGTTGCTTTTTTTTGTTTTTTTTATTATATTAATCACCGTACATAACATCATTAGTTTTTTGATGTAGTGTTCCATGATTCATTGTTTGCATATAACACCCAGTGCTCCATGCAGAACGTGCCCTCCTTAATACCCATCACCAGGCTAACCCATCCTCCCACACCCTCCCCTCTAGAACCCGCAGTTTGTTTCTCAGAGTCCATAGTCTCTCATGGTTTGTTTTGTTTTCTTGATGGTTTCCTTCACTGTGTGAAAGCTTTTTAGTTTAATATAATCCCATTTGTTTATTTTAGCTTTTGTTGCCCTTGTCTGGGTTCAAAAAAATTGCTAAGACCAATGTCAAAGAGCTTATTGCCTGTGTTTTCTCTTAGGATTTTTATGGTTTCTGGTCTTATATATAAGTCTTTAATGCATTTTGGGTTTATTTTCATATATGGAGTAATGTAGTGGTCCATTTTTATTCTTTTGCATGAGGCTCTCCGGTTTTCTCAACACAAAGAGAAAATCAGATTACCTAGAGATAAATGAAAATGGAAACATAACTTTTAAAAACCTATGGGACACAACACAAGCAGTTCTAAGTGGGAATTTCATACTAATACAGGTCAACTTCAAAAGGAGAAATTACAACTGATGCTGTAGAAATACATAGGATATGAGATTAATATGAACTATTATGTGTTAACATATTGGATAACCTAGAAAAAAATGGATAAATTCCTAGAAACACACAACTTTCCAAGACTGAACACAAAGATAGAAAATCTGAATAGACTGATTACAAGTATTGAAATTGATTCAGTAATTTAAAAACTCCCCCAAAACTAACATCTAGGACCATTAGATTCACAAGTGAATTTTACCAAACATTCAAAGAAGAGTTCATACTGATCCTTTTCAAATAACTCACAAAAATTGAAGATCAATGAACGTTTCCAAACTCATTTTTTGAGACCAACATTACTCTGATACTAAAACTGGACAATGACAACAACAACAACAAAAAAAAAAAGAAAGAAAAAAATTATAAGCCAATATCCCCGGTGAACATAGATATAAAAATCCTCAACAAAATATTAGCAAATTGAATTTAACAATATATTAAAAAGATCACATACTACAACTGAGTGGGAGTTTTTCCAGAGATGAAAAGATGGTTCAGCATCTGCAAAACAATCAACATGATACCACATTAACAAAACAAAGGATAAAAATCATATGATCTTCTCAATAATGCAGAAAAAGCATTTGACAAAATTTAACATTTATGATACAAAGTCTCAACCAAGTGGGTATAGAAGGAATGTACCTCAACACAATAAAGTCTATATATGACAAATGCATAGCTAACATCCTACATCAAACAGAGCTTAACTAAAGTATATATATATGCATATATATGTTAGATATAAATCTATTTTTACCTAAGTAATTCAGGTATATTTATTTTTATATACAGAGATATTTATATACTAAGCAAGTGACAAAGCTGCAGATAGAAACCAATTTCATAATTGCAATTTGGTTCCCTTTCTGGTAACCTAATTGTTTCATTCTCAATGCTTGAAAATCTAGTGTCACAATATAATTAAGTGTAATATGGGTATTTGTAATTTGAAATATATCGCTTTTCAAAATTTCAATGTCATTTTTCAATAGCCTAAACTATAATGTCAGAAAATTTAAAGGCAAGTAGAGAAGACGCCTAAGTAATCTAAAGAGATTTTATAATTTTCGTTCCTAAAGTTCATGTTCTTTTTTTTTTAATATGAAAAAATCCTCCAGGTTTTGCTTAGAAACTATTTAGAAACAAATCTATCCAGCTTGCTTATTTGACTTCCTCACTGATAAGTCTTAGTAATAGACTTTCAGGTAGACAAAAAGGACTGGTAGTAGGAGTCACAGTAGTTATATCCATAGATAAAATTAAACTTATAGTGACATAGGGTGAGGGAGCAATCTGTACAGCTGAAATGACACCTCAATAAAATATATCTGAAGTAACAGCTCAGTCATTCTCAGCAGGTCCCATGTAATGCATGGGCACATATCTTTATACTCAATTATATTATAAGATTATTTGTACATCAACTGAACCAAGAAGAGGTTAAATTGTAATTATTTTGAAGGGCAAAGTAGCTTATTTTTTACTTTTAAAAATCGTCCACAGGAAATAATTAGAACAAAATATTTTTATGAAAAGTAGAGTAAGTCAAAGTTAGATTGTTCAGAATGAATCCTTTTAAAAGTTCTTCCCTACCAATGTTAAATGAATGAGATATGAAAGAAGAGGGATTTTCTTTTATAATCTTTTATAAGGAAAAAGGAAAACATATAATTTGAGATTATATACCCACTGAGGAATCTTTTTTTTTTTCTTTAAGATTTTTCTTTACTAGCTTGATGGGTTTCAGTGTTTACTGTGGCTAAGAATCACCTGGTTGTTGTCTAAAGAGCACTTCCAGAGATTCAACATTAATAGACTTGGTGTTTTATAACCATAGGTGCATGTGGTCTTTGGACTGCACTCTGGGAAATGCTTGCTGCCAATAAAGCTCCATGAAGTCCCAGAGGTACCATGGAGATAGAAAAGTCCCTTCGGAATCCTGATCTCTGAATCTAATAAATAGGAAGAAATAATATAATGAGGATTAGGTTTTGGGGAAAAGGTAATAAAAGAGAAAGAATTGCAGTGAGAGGGGTGCCTGGGTGGCTCAGTTGGTTAAGCGACTGCCTTTGGCTCCAGTCATGATCCCGGAGTCCTGGGATCAAGCCCCACATCGGGCTCCCGGCTCAGCGGGGAGCCTGCTTCTGCCTCTCACCCTCTCTCTTCTCATGCTGTTTCTCTCTCGCTCACTCTCTAATAAATAAAATCTTAAAAAAAAAAAAGAATTGCAGTGAGAGTTCACATTGGATTTTTATTTTTTATTTCTAAATTTATTCCAGGAAATACACAAATATATAGTTTAAAAATGATTAAGCTTTTTGTTCTTTCCAGTTTTTGTTGTGTTGCATTATTTTTTGTGATAAATAATTATATTAATTATAATCCCCAGGCTGTGTTTCAACCTAAAGAAAAAAAAAAGTAGGGGAGGGCAACACTGTAGAGTGTGATTGCAATATTGCTAAGAGATTTGTCCAATATATTGTATTTTTTCCCCCTGGCTCTTAGAATTTTAATAATATGGATGTAATTCATGTGGATTATAAGATTCTTGCTTCTCATATAATTTTTGTTTGTTCGAAGTCATCTTAGTGCTGACTTTTAGAGATGATCAGTTGCTAAAAAATTTGGGTTTATCCAAACTTTTTCTGTGTGAGCAAAGCCAATTATTTTTTGGAAAAAAAATAAAAGAAAGAAAGAAGTGACGGCAGAACTGTTTCTGTAATGGCCAGTTGAAACAAGAAATCCACTTCTGTCTTTCTAATTACTCCTGAGTCTGTTGAGTTTTAGCATGTTGCGCTTATCAGTTCTCTCGGGTGCTTGTTTAATTGGGTGACAAATGGAAGAATATGACAGTTTCAGTATGAAAGTTTAGCTAGTCTGTGCACAGGCTTTAGTTGTCCTATTATAAAAAAGATAACTGCACTCAGAGCTTTTGATATGCTTAAGGAATTCGGAAATATTCAATACTGCTGAAACCTCAGAAGGCTATAATGAAAAGTTTTATATGTGTAATCATAAGCAATAAGAAATGTTTTAATAAGTAGTTCAGAATAGTAGTATTAAATATGGAATTTTGGAGGCGTAATAAAAAAATTTTGGTAAGGTAGATTTTAAAACAGCAGGAGCTGTGGGAAATGGTACGGTGCACTCTACTGACTCCTACATTAAAAGAGAACATAAAAATATAATGAAATAGTTTGATTACATTTGAAACACAAGAGAAGCCTATATCTAACAAGGTGCCTTGCTTTACTATCCCAGTATGGCAGAGCATTTTGCGGTTGGCATTTTGACAGTGACAGATTGTCTCTGGCTGTGCTTTGTGTGCACTCACTAGCCATGATGAATTGGCAGTATCCTTGATTCTGCTGCCATCATTCTCCAATGTGGTGTTAGTTTCTTTCATTCCAATACTTGACATTTGCATCTGCACATTTTTTAGTTACTTTGTCAAAAGGAAGCAAAATAGATAATCCAATTGATAAATTTTTATATCATCTGGAGGATCAGTTCACAGTTAACTGCTTGGCTGAGGCTCCCGATGAGTACCAAATGGGTAGATTTAGAAATATACTAATAAAATACATTATAAAATGGAAATTAATGAAGTGAAAGGCTCTGTGTAGTGTAATTCTTTGCTCACTCATCCTGACAACAGATCTTGTTTGCGAACTTAGTGGCATTTGCTCAATTGTAGGTTAGAGTGGATAACATCTTTGGTATATTCAGTCTAACTGCTTCTTTTCTTATTCCATTAAAGAGAGAACTCATAGAGGCATATCTTGGAGTGGTTGTATTTAGAGATACAGAAGGGATTTGGAAAAGGAATAAGAAAAACCATAAGGAATAGCCTACGCATGTTCTTCTGCAATTAGAGAGGACTATCTCCAAGGGAAAGGCAATATGGGCTGAGGACCCTATCCTAATTCCAGTTCTTTGTCATATTAAATTTAGCCTTTCACACAACTCCTAGTTTTGTATTTTTACTTAAAAAAGGATAGCTGACAACACTGTTGTTGAAAATGATTATAAAGCACTATTAGTTTTATATGATGATGTATTTACAGTAGCTCAAAAAAATTTGGATTCTGAACTTGGGTTTAGAAATAATTGGTTTTGTTTTGTTTTGTTTTACCGTTGTGTTTCAGAGTTGGTGGTCATTTGAAGTAGATTCAATAACTAAAAGGCAATGAGATTGCTATGAAACAAAGACTATAAAATCATTTTTAAATATTTCACTTCTGTTTGCTTTCATTTCTAAAAGAGAATGTAACAATAACCGCCTTGGATTATATTTATTTTTTTATGTGAAGTAACAGAAAAGAACCCCTGACTCTTGAGTTCCTTTAGATGTAATTTCTTTGGTCTGGGGGGAGTGGTGTTCAGGTCCAGGGTGGTAGCAAGCAACACCTGCATTGCCTGTGTAACGGCTCTCACCAGAACGCAGGCAGCATGTCACGGCCCTGAACCAGGTCACAATCTGTTTGTTGTTTGTCACTGCCCTGTGGCAGTGAAACTTCACTTCACTTTTTTTTTATTATTATTAATATTGAATACCTCAGAAAACTCTAAGCCAACTCTAGGGCAATAACAATATTCCTTCAGATAATGAAGTACAAGGTTACCATTTATGTAACCTGATCAGTTATAGCTACCATAAATGTAGCTTTTAGGAAAGTGTCAATTTTCTATATATATATATATATATATATATATATATATATATATATATATATATAGTCAGGAACCTAAGGAAAACCTTTTTTGCTATATAGTTTCTTCCAATTGCTGTGATTTTTAGGTCTGCGTTATTTAAGAAATAAGTCAAAACAGCATCTGTAAGGAGTGAGCTTATAGATTTGGCCTCTCCAAGACCAATCAAGTGCCACATATTGAAATTCCATGGTAACCATGGTTTGAGCACAAAAGAGTCCTGATATTATTTGGCAACCTTGTTGTGACTAAATTGTATCCAGTTTACCTTATTCCACATCAAACTGAATAGACACTTTAAGAATATGAGAAAATTTCTTTTTTCTAGCCTCGTGTGTAATTTTGTTTTTAATGTGTGCTCAAAGGACATATAGTCTCTCTCAACAGGTTTACATGTGGGCGCTTGTGTCTGATTTTGATGGAGAGTAATTTATAGGGTATGAAAAAATCAGTCAGTCATTATAGGCCTGCCTGGACTCATGGTGGCAAGTAAAGTGAAAACTGCACTGAAGCAATTGCTCTCCAAGAAGACAGACTCTCTTTTGTTCCTAAATAAAATGTGTGCCCTGTCTTTTATATTACTCTCTTCACAGCTTAATAGTTTATTTCACATGCTATGTTTTGACCTACGTTGTGCCTCATCTCTTACATTTTATACTTCATTGTTCTATTGTTTATTTTGTACATGCTTTATGATTGTTTTATCATATTGTTGTTTATAATCATACATTTTATCCTCATGTTTCAAGTATCACTGCTTCCCCTAAGGAATAAACTCCAGATAGCTTTTAAAAATGCAATCCATGAGAGACTATGGACTTTGAGAAACAAACTGAGGGTTGCTGGAGTGGTGGGGGGTGGGAGGGATAGGGTGGCTGGGTGATAGACATTGGGGAGTGTATGTGCTATGGTGAGCGCTGTGAACTGTGTAAGACTGTTGAATCACAGACCTGTACCTCTGAAACCAATAATACATTATATGTTAAAAAAAAAAAAAGGAAGAAGATAGCAGGAGGGGAAGAATGAAGGGGGGGAAATCGGAGGGGGAGATGAACCATGAGAGACTATGGACTCTGAAAAACAAACTGAGGGTTCTAGAGGGGAGGGGGTGGGGGGATGGGTTAGCCTGGTGATGGGTATGAAAGAGGGCACGTTCTGCATGGAGCACTGGGTGTTATGCACAAACAATGAATCATGGAACACTACACCAAAAACTAATGATATAATGTAAGGTGATTAACATAACATAATAGAAGAAAAAAAGAAAAAATGCAGTCCTATAAATGGATGATTCTAATACTTAAAAGTGTGTTATTTATTGAAGTTATGGGGAATAGAATTAGGAGAAATAGTTTTCAGCATAAAGTCATTTGCATAGATAAATAATTCAACGATGGTGTTTGCTCCTTTACATTGAATTTGTATTTGATTCGTGTTTCTGCTTTTCATGTAAAGATATGAGTCATCTGGGCATTGATTATACATCATGTACTATTTTAAACTTCTATTAAATGGTTAGAGCAGGTTCAAGAAATATTGACAATGTCAAATATATTTTAAATCATGATATTAATTGTGTGTAATGGACTAAGTGTAATGTGTATTATTGTGTGAAGATGCAATTAAATTTAGTATTGATACACTCATGTATTTTTCACTTGACAGAGCATTTTGCATATGAATTTATACTTTTCCCGCGAAACTTACTATAAGTAATAAAGCAATTTCAAAAATAAATGAAGTCCTTGCTACCAGAATATCTTACTCCAATATGAACATTTCATATGCTTTTTGTAATTACCAATACATTTGAAAATTCATTTCCCAATTAAATATTAAACCCCAGAAATATTGCAGCATGATAAACAACTCAGACTACATTGAATTGTAGTTTGATGTTAAATGCTCAGTAAAGTGGTAAAATACGAATTAATGACTGACAGAAGAAAAAAATAAATAGTAAAAGTATCTTTAAACTCAGTATTCACATTTGGGGGTGCCTGGGTGGCTCATTCATTAGGTGTCTGCCTTTGGCTCAGGTCACGTTCCCAGGGTCCTGGGATCGAGCCCTGCATCGGGCTCCCTGCTCTGTGGGAAGCCTTCTTCTCCCGTTCCCGCTCCCCCTGCTTGTGTTCCCTCTCTCTCTGTGTCTCTGTCAAATAAATAAATAAAATATTAAATAAATAAATAAATAAATAAATAAATAAACTCAGTATTCACATTTGAAAAAACAGAAATGATACATGTATGTAATTGCTAATTATTATGTAAAATTTATAATCAAGTATCACATATGTCATATAATTATATATCATAAATGACAAATATGACAGAATTATTATATAATTATGACTTATATATCTAAAAACATATAGTTATACATATAAAATTATGTTTTAGTATCCTATTATTATATAATTATCATATATTTTTGACTACAACATATATTATACTATATATAAATTTATGTATTTATATATATACATTTAGTATAAGCTTTTTCTAAAGGTTTTTGTTAGTTTGATAGCTTTAACCATATATAATTATAAAAGATCCTATATTAGGACATAATAAAAATTAACCAACACTTGTATTTTATTATTTAAACGTCTAATGTAGAGTAATTTAAGAATATGTGGGAAGTTATATTTCAAGTCATTAATAAATTAATATTTAGAATAAAAGGTAATTCAAAAAGAAGAATAAAAGGTAATTCATTTGGCCTTCGATCAAACTTATATTAACCAGTACATTCATGGCAATATTTATTGTTCATGAGAAGGACCCAAGATATTACACCATTCTAACTGATCTCTACATCAATCTAGACCAGTTAAATTGTTATTTATTGTAACTATATTGCTAGAGAGAGAGAGTGAAAGGGAGAGGAAGAAGGAATTAGATTGATCAAGGCAAGCAGAGCTTTAAAAAGCTTACATATAGAGCTTGAAAAGCCAGTATGAGATTCAGAATGGGTATTTGATTGATGAGTCAGGAGGTTTCAGACCCAGTTCCAGCTCTAATTTTACTGACATGATACCAAGCTAACTCTATAACCTCCATGGGCTCCAGACAGCTCATTTGTGTAATGAAATGCTGAGGCTGGATGATTTCTAAGACTCCCGATAGCTCTAAAACTTTATATATGCTGGCCCTGCTGCATTTTCTTCAAGAGGTTCTCAGAAAACTTTAATAAATCAACTTAAGTATTCTTTTGTTTTTTCTAACAAAAAATAAGACATTTACCCACCAACTTTGCTTGGAATTATTGAATTCTTACCATGTGTCAAGTACTGTGTGCAATTATGAAAGAGAGTTTATAATTAAATTAGTAAATAATGTAAACAGAGGAGTGTAATTTTATAAATACCATAATAAAACATAAATAAAACTTTATGGTAAGATAAGGGATCATAATATTAAGATATCTTGAGAGGGATAATCTCCTAATTCTTAGTATATTTATTCCCTCAAACAATTTTCTACCCTTGGGAAATAGTGCTTTTTATTGCTACTCATACATGAGTTTATGAGGAAAAGACTAATTGCTTTTTATAAATAAGTGTGAAATAAGGGTGTTTTTTGAATTATACGTACTCAACAAAATAAAAATGAAAATAAGGATGCTTAAGTTTGTTCCTAGTGGAAGATTGAGTTATCATGTGTTTACCTTTTAGATTATAGAATAGTCATAAGTGTGGCCTTGAAAGAAAACAATATAAATATAACTTTTTAAGATCGTTAAAAATGAATTGCATTGGATTTTTTAATAACTCTAGGCACAACTTTGTAAATGAGCTACACTGTACTTATCAATATTCTATTGTTTCATATGCATAATCAATGGTGATACAAAATGATTCATAAACTACTTCAATATACTCTAATATAACTTTGAAGTAAATGAATTTTTTTTAAAAAATTAGGAGAAAAGAGCTATAAAAGAGCTGTAAAGTACATGAAAATTTAGCCTATGAATAAAAGATGGTCTTGAACAGCAGTTGCTCCTCGTTTCATGTCTGGTAAACAGAAGTGGGTAAATATGTGATAACAGCAGAGAAAAGTAGTTTTATTTCATTGCTTGAATTTCCAAGATAAATATTTATTAATTTGTCATTAAAAATGACACATTAGGACAAACAAGGATAATGCCATTCTATATTTTTTTCTTCTTGCATGATCAATAAATAGTTCATAGATGACAAGTCATTGTAATGGAGAATAAACATATTCTTGTCTTTTTTGTAGTTTAAGAGGTAAAAAAAAAGTCTTCCTATTTATTCCAGATAAAGTTTCCGGGAACATTACAAGCTTTTTTAAAAAATGTGCATTTATAGATTTGCAAGAAGAGATATACTATTCATATGATCATGGATTTTATTGAGTTGTTGATAAACAATAATCGGTTTAGTCAAAATGGTAAACTAATACTCTGTTTCATTTTGAAAAAGTCTAGAGTAATATCAGGTTCAACAGCTATATATAATGGATGTGTGTGTGTATAATTTTACAAAGTATATATACATTTTCTTTCACTTTTTTCACTCAACATGGATAAAAATTTTCTCATATAATCATACTTGTTTTGAGAGACTCTTTGTCTTCTGTACTACAGATGAGAAAACTTTTCCTATTTTCACTCTAGTTGTTGTTCTTGCGATTTTTGTGTAATTGAACTGCCTATTTTTTCTAATATCACTATTTCTAGCTTAGTCTTGTTGTGGGTTATTCTTACTATATTGTGCTCTAATTGCACGTTGATATGATCTTGTACAAAACTTCTGTGTAGTTTTGGGGGCCTGGGTGGCTCAGTCAGTTGAGTGTCTGCCTGGTTCCCTGCTCAGTGGGGAGCTTACTTCTCATTCTCCCTCTCCCTCTGTCTGCTCATGCATGCTTTCTCTCTCTCTCTCTCACTCTTTCTCTTAAAAATAAATAAATACATACATACATACATCATAAATGAAATCTTAAAAAAAACTTCTACTTAGTTTCATTCACAGGTGAGTTTGACTTAGGATGGCTTAAAATTCAGGCCCCTTTTCTCTATCTACAAAGAAAAGTGTTAACATTCAGCACTGATAACAGAAGAAGTATTATGATCTTGTAACCTTGATTGAGAGGTGGGATATGGGTAATTCCAGTAAGTTTCCAAGAGCTGAGATATTATTGTACCTTTGCTTTTAATAGTAAACATTTACACATACCTTACATTTGCCTTGAAATAATTACTGTGGGCCAGGCCTGTGGTAAGCACTTTTCATAGATTATCTCATTTTTGTTTCCCAACCACACTAGGCTGTAAGAGAATTTTAGCCATTCCACCCAATAGAACCTTGAAGTTTAAATATGTTCCCCTATAGTAAGCGGTGGAGCTAGGATAGTGACCAGAACACGTTTATTTTAGTCTATTTTCTTCAAATTATGTAACATTACGATGATTTTGACTGCAAATATTTTAAATATATAATGTCTGAGTGTGAAGATGATGGACTCTTTAATAGTACTATTTTCATTTAGAAATGTGTTATGTTTTTCTGTTTGTTGGCTCTTCTTTTGTCCCACTTGCTTCACTGTTTTAATATTTAAAAAAGTGTTTTTGCTTCAGATAGTTTTTCTTCAACTAGTTCTCGCTGAATTATTTTCATAACTCCAGTGCATTGCTGTGGCATTATATCATCTTTAGAATATGTAAGACTGTAGGGAAATTTGATAGAAAATCATAAAGATTGCTTATTTCCAAGTGAATTATTTGTACCATTTTATTTTCTCTAAATAAACTTGAACCTATACTATCTGTTAATATAATTACTGCAAGGCATCTCTTTGAATTAGGAAGGCTACGCATTTTTCTTTTACACTGTGTAAAATTTTCCAACTGTGAAAATATTAGGCAATAGTTTAATGAAACAATATAGAAACAATATAGGAAAAGTTGAAAGGATCTTTTATTCTCTCTGATATATATTTTTTAAGATTTTATTTATTTATTTGAGAGAGAGAGACAGAGAGAGCATGAGCGGGGAAGAGAGGAGAAGCAGGCTCCCCACTGAGCAGGGAGCCTGACTTGGGGCTCAATCCCAGGACCCTGGAATCATGACCTGAGCTGAAGGCAGACACTTAACCGACTGGGCCACCCAAGTGCCCCTCCTCTCTGATAAGTCAGTTATAGAAGGAAAGAACACATCTGTTATATTTTGAAGACAAATTTGTCCTTAATAGATCTTGAAGTTTCGATTTTACTTTCTATAGCTGGTTGGATCCTATCTTCCATGTTTGCGGACTCCACACAGGTCCCTCAGCTTCCCAGGCCCTCAAGGACATGTAATTTTCCTCATGGTGCTCAGACCCAACCATAAACTACAGTAACACCTCAGAAAGGGCATCATTTTGGGATCCTAAAGACTACATTCCCTTGCTTTCAACATCCTCCTTCCAATAGATGAATAAAATAAATAAATAACAATTGGTTTCTTATTTGATACACCAATTCCCAAAACACTGAATGCTGTCAGTACTGAATTGTTGTCAGCCTTATTCATTTTTATGTTTATCTATTGAGTCAGTCTTTATTTCTTACATTATATATGAAAACCTCTATGTCAGATATTCGTCTACCAGCTGATGAACAAAAGTTCAAGCTGTCTGTGGCACAACTACATTTTTGGTAGAGTTAACATGTCTATTGAAATGTTTGTACAATAAATTGGCTTTTATTATTTTCTTTTCATTTTTCATTAGTATCGAAAAAACCAAATAAGTGTGGATGTATTTATTAGTGCTGATGCTAGTAAGACATATAGGGGCCTTAAATATAAAGCAATTGAAATTAAGGGGTTTGCATTATTGACTGTGCTAGAGTTTGTGAATTTTTATATTAAATCAGACAATTATCAGTGAATTCAGTTGCAAATGATAAAGAAAAAATAAAATTATATATAGGACATGATAGATTTTTTTATTGTATATTGTGAAAGGTGCCAGATTAAAGCAATCTGGATAGATAGAGAGATAGAGAGATAGAGAGATAGATTCAAGCCTCTAAATTAATAAGCTCATCATTTAAATTTCCTGCATTGATTCTCAATAACACAGTAACTTAATATAACTGAAGGTCTGTACAGAGATGGACTTACTACTATTTATCCTCTTTCAAAGGTTAGAAGATTGCCTTCCATTTTCCCAGACCTCACATGTCAATAAGTGTGTGCCTGAAGCCAATTTTATTTTAAAATTTCCCTTAAAATTACAAATACTGGAGTTTGTTTATATGATTGTGGTGTGTGTCTGTTTGTGTGTATTAAGGGACAATAGTTAGACTACTTGATAGGACAACATGAAGATTTAAATTACCTTAAACCCTAAGTATTTCCTTTGATGCCTTTAATCCTCTTTTTACACTTTTGTTAATAAACATTTATATTTAAATATCATTTATACACACATACATACATTTAAGTTATATATATCAACATTAGAAATGATTTCCCCTGAACAAAATAAGGGATGGTCAGTATCACCATGAGAGAACAGTGGTAGGGAGTATACAATTTGGTGTAATGTTAGGGGAAAAGTATTGCCTTGCCCATGATAAACTGCATTCTCAACTTTTGCTATGCACCCATAGTCAATATTCATTATTCTAAACAACTTGTTATTTACAAACTACGATAGAGTTGTCATGATACAAATTACACATTCACTCAGTGCATCTCAGCTGACATATCCATCCTTTTGTCTTTGATTATTACCTATAAGTTTCTGACTCCCACGTTAGTGATTCCATCTTTGACATAAATTCTAAGAAATAGATCGGCAGGGTCACTTGTTCTACTGGATGTTTCCAGTGGAGAATGTTAATTCCTTTAAGAGTCAGAATGCTCAAAGCCAAGCTCTCTTACATGTTCTCCACAGTGGAGCTTAGTTGCAACATATCTTATTGTTATCACTTATGCTAGAAACCTCAGTTGCTTTCCCTCTCTCCATTGTGTATATTTTCAGTGTTTCATAATCTTACCAGATCTGTTTTTCATAGTCCATCTTCTTCAGATAAATCTTATTGCCACTGCTTCCTTCAGGCCCTTATCATCTAGAAAATGGCCTCAATGTCTTCTTTGTTATGATTTCCCTTTAAACTGTTTCCTTCTTGGGTGCCTGGGTGACTCAGTTGGTTAAGCGACAGCCTTCGGCTCAGGTCATGATCCCGGAATCCCGGGATCAAGTCCCGCATCTGGCTCCCTGCTCGGCAGGGAGTCTGCTTCTCCCTCTGACCCTACCCCCTCTTGGGCTCTCTCTCTCACTCTCTCTCTTTCTCAAATAAATAAATAAAATCTTTAAAAAAATAAAAAAATAAACTGTCTCCTTCTCTTTCTCCTAGTTAATGCCCATGGGCTTATACAAGAACCTAATATGTGATGTGGATACTATCGTGAACAAAATAGGCAGTATTTCCTGCACTTTGTGGAGCTTGCATTCCAATGAGAAGTGTCAGCAGTAATCATGATAAATGAGTAAATTATACAACATGTTAGAAGCTGATAACTACTGTGGAAAAAGTAGAACAAAGTAAGGAGGAAAAGAAATAATGGTTGAAGGAGGGAAGTATGGGGAGGTATATTCATTTAAAATAGGTTAGTCCAAAGAGTCCTAAGAGAATGACATTTGAACAAAAACCTGGAAGAAGTGAAAAAGTGAGCTTAAAAATATTTTGAGGAAGAGCATTCCAGACACAGGAACAGCACGTCAGAAATCCTGAGGCAGGAAGATAACTAATATGGTCAAGGAACAGCAAAGAACTAGTGTGCTTGGGGCAGAGTAAACTAGGAGAAGAGGAGAGGGAATGAGTTCAGAGAAGTAACAGGGATAATTGGATAATGTGACTTTTTTTAGTTCTAGGGAGGGCTCTGGCTTTTACCCTCAGTAAGATGGAAGACCACTGTGGAGTTGTGAATGGTGAAATGAAATTATCTGAATTATTTTTTGCAAAACATTCTAGTTGTTGAGTGGAGAGTATCTTTTTAAAATACAAAGATCACTACAATATTCCCCTGCTTTAAAATATGTTTTTTTTAAGTCATACTGAGGATAAACTTCCAGTCTCCCATAATTGACTAAACTCCTCATCTTCTCATATTATACTCCCCAAGACACCCATTGGAAATATCAGTCCTCAATATGTGACTCCATACTTAAGTGCTAAAACTGAGCACTACAAACTACTTTATAAAAATGGAGAAAAATACAAGTGAAAGTCATTAAGGAATACTTTGTGTGGATGTTTGAAAATGTGCTTCATCTTGAGGATAGATAAAATCAATTAGTCAAATAGGAGAAAAGAGGGATAAAGATGGAGGATGTTGTAAGGAAGATGTTGTATAAGCAAAGGCATAGGATTAAGAATGTCCAGCTGGACAGGAATTTATGCCCGTTGGGGAGAAATGGAACAGATGGAAGCCAAGCAGAAGAGTTTGGACTTTGATGGCACCATGTAAGACAGGAAAACTATAGATTTTTAAGGAGAATAAAATAATAAAATCCATTTTTAGACAGAAGCCTGACAGATAGGTCTGATTTATTGAGGAAAAATGAACAAACAAAAAACAATTGTCATATGAGTCAAAACTTGCTCTCTATCTAAAGGAGCATGGCCTTGTCATATTTTGGGTAAAATCAATGACCTTAGGTGAGTGATGCTTTTGACCAAAGAGGGCTTCTGTTATTTTCTGAAAAGATTTATGCCTGGCCAAAGGGAAGAAAATGGAATTGAAGAAAAAGGGAGTTATTTGTCTTCTCTGTGCTTAGGGGTGTGTACTGTTGGTATGTATCAGATCCTAGGCCTTTCAGTGATGTTTACCATCAGACATATAATATCAGTGTGTGACAACTACATTGAGCCAAAAGAACATGGTAAACTCTGATTTATATAATAAAGTTGATGTTTTGTTTGTCAGGTAACAGAAACACGGACTGGTCCTCTTGGCTGCAGTAACTATGACAACCTAGATTCTGTCAGTTCTGTTCTGGTTCAGAGTCCTGAGAATAAGATTCAGTTGCAAGGTATGTGGCTAAAATTTCATTAATTCTCTATCAGTCTGGATAACAATTATCCAGTTGTGATTTCTTTTTTCTTCTTCTTCATCTTGTTGATTTTGTTGTTGTAAACAAGCTGTATATGCAGTACTAGGCTATTAAAATTCTCATAAAAGACTGACTTCCTAATTTTTAACTGATACTAACATTCTAGACCGTATAAAGGAAATGTCAAAATTCACTTTACTTCTTAAAATCAGTAATCTATAGTAATTGAAAATGTATCGTGATAATATTTTTACTTCCGTAGAGTAATCATTTTCTCAATATGTAGCAGTTTTTTCATTGGTCTGTCTGGGTTTTGACGTTTTCCTGAGATTCTAGTAAAAGTTGTAACCATACTTTTGTACACAGTAGCATGAACTGCTGACATTTTAAATATAACCTAATATGATAGCTAGAACTGCGTTTATCCTCTGATAGAAACATATTTGAGAATATATTAACAAAATATTTATATTCCCATTATAAAGACGGATTATGTGATAATGGCAATAATTTATCTTTTTTTCTATTCCTATATTTTGTTAGATAGTTCAATAGAGGATTTTTAAATAACTTGCAACAGATATATACTGCCCCCAAATAGGTTATTGGTGTGTGTACTTACTTATTCATATAGGTACGAAAGGTTATGAATACACGTTTAAACATGTACTAGTTGAAGGAGTTCAGAAAAATCTTTGAGGACACATTGTCTAAGCTAAGGTGACTGATCAAAGGGATAATTTTGTTATTCTTTTCTAGTCTACCGTTTCTCTTGTCTACCTTTTTTAATTGTGTAAGTTAGAGCTGCATTTACATTATTCGGTTTTACATAAGAATGTTTAAAAGTTCCAGAAATTCTGACATTTTACCTCAACTTTTCGATTTTGAAAAATGTAAAAGCTCTGGGTTATTTAAATTTATGATAAATAATAAATCTCATCTATTTTGAATTGTATACAAATCACAAAGGAAGTACTTAAAAATTTAAAGTTTAAATGCCATCTAATTTCTCATTATCAATCTTAGATTTAAAGTTATTGAAATATTGTTTCTAATTTAAACAAATGCATTCTACCAATATTACTTGTAATTCTCTATTACTTACTCCTTTTTAAATGTATGGATCAACTTGCCCTCAGAATATTAAGATTCATCAAAAAGGATAAAGAATCTTTATATCAAAAAGATGCTTATTTAATTGATTTATTAAAATTTTTAGCATGATTTTTTAATTTTTACTGTTTGTGAAGCACTGTGCTTAGTTTTCAGAATATTATATTATAAAAACAAAGCTCAATCTCCTATATATCTTGAAAAAAACTAACATAGGAATAAGTGAAGCAACACTTTTCTTTTGAATAATTATTGTGTCTATTTTTTTCAATTTATGTAAGTAACGCAGATATCTGCACGTCTATTTTTTTCTCTTTTTCTATTTTCTAGGCTTATATTTTCAATTGTCTATTACAATTTTATTTATATACCTGTGGTACAAAGACCTTTCCAAAGATAATCTCAGGAAATCAATATCAGACTCCTCAACTTCCCATGTGTTCTTTCTTAAACTTCATCTATATATATAATAGTCTAAGTATTTATGTTGAGTCACGTTTTCAACCCCACCTTTAATAGCAGCCCTTCTCCACTTAAAAAGAAAAATGCAAAGCATTAGATTCTGGATCAATGTTACCATGATACATGAAGGGTATAAAAGATTTTAGGTCACTGTATGTGGCAATTGGAAACATTGGTGTCTCAAAGTAGAATTTCATCAGAGCAAAGAAAGCATCAATAAGAATTATTAAAAGTAAAAACATTAAGCAAGAAATTCAGAACAAAACTCCTTGATTTAACTATATTAGAATTAACATTCAGAAATGAGATGTCAAAGAGATGCACATAGTATGTTCATTCCGACTTAAAAAAATGAAATCAAATATATTCTGGCAGTGAGTAAGCTAGAGTCGCCTGTTTCTTTGACCTTGAGATCTGTTTTGCCAACCAGATTACAAATAAACAGTTCAAAAATTGAAAAAGGTGTATCTACAACTCCAAATTATTGATGACATATGTAATATATATGAAAAAAGTAACTTTTAAGGAAGTATTAGAAAATATGTTTTGAGATTAATAATATTCCAATGTTTTCAACCCTTTATGAATTTAACATATCAAACAAGGTACTTCTGAGTGAAAAGGTAAAGGAGTAATGAAAAGTCATTTATTGAGTCTTGGTAATAACTTTTTGGTAAAATTTCCAGAAACTGAGATGTGAATGATTCATATGATTAAGTAACAAATACTTTCCCAAATCCAGTTCGTTCCTAATGTTTTATTTAAAAAAAATTGACAAACAACTGGTTTATTATCAAATAGATTTAACGTAATTGTTAATGATAGGTCACTATGTATTTTTGCTTATAATAAAAACAGAATGATATTGCTTCATAAAACTCTTTTGTTTCCTATTTTGTTTCTCTATTGATGTATTGGAACAAATTTTCTTTTCTTTTCCTTTTTTGATATTCTTAATAGTTTATTATAAACTAGTTTCACAGGCCACAAGGAAGGAAAGGGACTATGTACAGCCTTACGGGATATAGGCAAGGAGCTGAGGAGGGCCAAGATGAGTCTAGGGCCTTGGTGGGTGCATTCCTGGGGGAGGGGACCCTGAAGGGGAAACCAGACAATCCCGTGAGAAACCAAGAACAAGGGCATAACAAACAAACAGGTCTGTGGTAACATGACCCTGGGGAATCAGGCCCTCGCTTTTGTGGAGTTGCTTTCATAACTCTGTGGCCAAGGGTCAAAGAAGGCTAACATCCCCCAGGGAGGGAGCCGCATCCTGAAGGGGGCACGTGCATTGGAGTTCCTCATCCAGTGGTGATTCCCAATGGGGGACGCATGGGAGGCTTCCTGCCAGGTGCTGGGCCCATCATGCCTGGAATGAGTGAGCCTTGGCCCATAGATGGCAGAGGATCCCCACAGCCAGTTGTATATTGGGTTGGGGTCCCTGAAATCCTAGCTATGGAAGTATTTGCAGTGACTGCAACAGTGCCTCTTCCTTGCGGGGTTATCACCTGTTGCAATAGCCCACCCCCCCCCCCCCCGGGGGGACTGGCCCAGAGAGTCCTACAGGAGCCTGGGGCATTGGAACACCAGCTGGGAATCCTCAGCCAGCAGTTCTGCCGATCCCTGGGCCCCTGGCAGCTAGCAAGTGACACTGGGGCAATGTCATTATCTTTGGGAGGAGGTTTCTCTACTGTCATTGAGACCAGGTCCTACCCCCGAAGTAGCCCCAGACCCCTGCCTCGGTTCTCTTCTCTTTCTGCTTATTTTGAGTTCTTTGGCTTGAACTCATTACAGTCCCAGAGTTTCAAATTCATATGCTTGTGAAAGACTTGAAGTTGCCAGGGAAGATAGGGCTGTGCTGCAGGATGCCCCTCATCCTGTAATCCAGGTGCTGCAGCATCTTGCTGCTCTGGCCAGGATTAGACTTTGTTGGTAAATAAAGAAATATAATATTTTTAGTTTAAAATAGAAATATTTTTAATGCAGCAGATCACATACTCTTGGTCTATTTAGTACATGATGAACATTTTAGGTGGCCACTTTATCATGTCCAAGGGAGTCCTTAGATTCTCACACTATTTTAGGTAGTACAAGAGCAAAGCAGCATTGAAGAGCACAGGTCAGCTGGCCATTTTCACTTTGTTGTTTGTCTTGCTAGAACATAAATTTCTGTGATGCAAATTACAATTTTCTTGATATCTCATCAATTTTATAAATTTCTTATGCATTTATTCCCCAAATATTGCTTTTTTCCTTCTTACCTCTTATTCTGAGGTTCCATTAAATATATTTTTAGACCTTTCAGTCATGACCTGTATATATTTTATACTGTCTTCTGTATTTTATATTCTTTTGCTATCTTTTACTATTCTGTGTTCAATATTTTTTCTGGCATATTCCAGTTTGCTTATTATCTCTTCAGCTTTTTCTAACCTGCTATTAAATCCATCGATTATTTCTTAACTCCAATTTGTATATTTTTATTTGTGCAATTTCCATTAGATTATCATTTATGATTTACTGTGCCCTTCATCAAATGCTTCCTTTCATTGCACATCCTAGGCTAGAACTCAGCTTCCCTAAGCATTGTCTCAGCACCAAGCAGACCTTCTGTAATTACATTCCTATTGGTATTTTTACTCTGTTGTTCTTGTACATTAAAAAAAAAAAATCCCTAAGAGAGCTTCCAGTTACTCTGACTTATCTACCAAGGCAATGGATGTTATCTCTCTAAGTATCAATATTGTTCATGTTACTGGTCTGGTTAAAAAATTACAAGGTTTTGAGTGGTCTGTCTCCAGACAAAAAGAAACCTTGTTATTTTTAGTGTGATTTTACGGAATGCTAGTTTTCTTTTTTTAGGGATCGGTAGTTATATAGATAGATATAGAGATAAACATAATTGTAAATATTAAGTTTTGTAATAAATAGCAATTAGGTATTCGCCAAATTTTTCCTTCTATGCTTTTTTTTTTTTACTGATCACTTTGAACATTTAAGCTATTTTATTAAATTTTCCTATGTAAAAAGAAATGCTGAAATTGGAATTATATTTTCTTGAAATATCATAATATATGTGAAACCAGTAGAGAAAACTAAATATTAATCATATAGCCCTATCTTCATTTTTTAATTTTTTCTTAAGAGACATCAACATTACTAAATTTGCATATAAAGTGATGAATCCTATCTCTAGGGCTGTCTTAAAACATGGCCAAGACATGACCTGTGAAACAACTGAAATCAATCCATCTGCTTCATTGTAGTCAGTCTTAGTGATCACTCCTGAACAAGAGAGTCATAAAAGTTATGTATTGTTAATGACATGAGGTAAGCATTACCATCAGCATCTGTAACACTCTTACCAACGCCACAACATATTGTATTATGATATCTATGTAAATGTGGGCTGACAGTTTGAAAGTAAAATGAAAATATTGAAAACTATTTGAAATCAAGTGGTGGGAAATAAATGCATGTCTCTTTTTAAAAGTTTAGGAAGGTAGGCTCAGTCTACATTATGTAAAAATAACCAAATATTCTAAACAAGGGAAACAGCCAAAGAGAAAGACAAATACCATATGATTTCACTCATATGTGGAATTTATAAAACAAAACAAATGAGCAAAGGGGAAAAAAAAGAGAGAGACAAACCAAGAAACAGACACTTAATTATAGAGGACAAACTGATGGTTACAAGAGGGGTTGTGGGTGAAACAGGTGATGGGGATTAAAAAGTGCACTTGTCCTGATGTGTCCTGGGTGGTGTACGGAATTGTTGACTCGATATATTGCACACCTGAAACTTATATAACACTGTACGCTAACTGGAAAACTTAAAATAAATAAATAAATAAATAAATAAATAAATAATAGTGAGCAATTAAGTAAATTTTTTAAAAATCAGTTAATCTGAGGGTTTAAACAGCTCTATAAATTCTGGGATTGAACAGTGCATAGAGTCATCATATGTTGAAAAGAATTACAAATGTTTGCAATTTTGTAGGCTTACATAATTTTATTTTGGCTTAGATAATTTTCTATTGATAGTTTTCAATCCATAACTTATATATTAAATTATTAGCCCTTATTGAATATTTTAAATGTGTTATGCTTTTTTTTTTTAAGTATGTGCTTTTTTGTTTGTTTGTTTGTTCTTTAAGGGCTACAAGTCCTCCTTCCAGACTATCTTCAGGAACGTTTTGTACAAGCAGCATTGAGCTACATTGCTTGCAATTCCGAGGGAGAGTTTATCTGCAAGGACAATGATTGCTGGTGTCAGTGTGGTCCCAAATTTCCAGAATGCAACTGCCCCTCCATGGACATTCAAGCCATGGAAGAGAATCTTCTTCGAATAACTGAAACCTGGAAAGCCTACAACATTGAGTTTGAGGAATCAGGTAAGACAACTTTTAATGTAACATTTAAACTTTGCCAAAATAAATACTATATTGAAATAACTACTTTATCCTTTTGGAAGAGAACATGATTACATAATTGGAAAGCCTTTTATTTAATTTATTATTTTATTCTTTCAAATAGACATCCATATCACTTCTATTACCACTGATTCAGTATTTTTACTGAAAGCACATATGGTGATTTTTGTATTACTATGCATTATCGTCACTAGAACCTCACCTGCTCTTGAGCTGATGTATTAGTCATTTAAGAAAGAAAGCCTTTGCCTTTCTCAATATAAGAACTTATCACCTGATTTCTCTGATATCTCTCTAGACTTTTCTAGTGGTCCCTGAGTTTCATTTGTGAGGAAAAATGCAGAGAGCATTTGTTCTATACCATGAATCTCATGAATGTGCAACTTCACTTAACTACTGATTTTTTTAATCAAATTTAGATCAATTTTGATTTATGTTTGTGGGTTTTGGTTTTTGTTATTTCTGAATTTTTATGAGTACCTATACACATTTTCAATATTGTTTCTTACTGATTGCATAACCTATAATAGCTTTCATTTTATAAAACATTGAATTTTAATAAAAGATTAAGGATATCTCAACATAAAATTAAAAATACTGATAAAAATACATATAATAATACATGAGTAAAAATAATTAAAATCCTTAGAGTGTGGTGAGTATAATTATGTAGTATTTAGTCAAAAGTGTTAGAGTGACTTTCAAGTGGGCAAAAAAGGTTTAACTGCCAAGAAGTCAGACTTATATGCTTGGGTATTATAATTCTTCTGGTGATTAATTTAACCAAACATACTTAAAAAGTAACAACAAAATTCAACCTCCATTCATGATAAAAACCCTTAACAAATTAGACACCGAAGGGACATATCTCAACACAATAAAGACCATATATGACAGTCCGCAGCTAACATCAGATAAGAAACAACACGATTGTTTTAAAACAAAACATCATTGTTTTTCAGAGTAGAACCACCAAATTATAAAATAAAAGGATAGGTAAATAGATATAGGGAAGATTAATGAATTTATGATTTCTTAACATATATTTTGATCAAAATAGTGCATAATAAATAATGCTTTTCAATTTTAGTGATATTTCTATTTATATAAACAGGAAAAACTAGAATCAAAGATCCTTATCCCCTTGAAATTGTTGGAAAACCTAATGAATTTCTTTTCCTATTATATATATATACATATATATATATATTTTAAGTTTTTATTGAAATTCCACTTAGTTAACATACAGTGTAATATTAGTTTCAGGTATACAATATAGTCATTCAGCACTTCCATAAAACACCTGGTATATATACCACATCTTTATCCATTCATGAGTTGATGGACACTTGGGCTGTTTCATTGTCTTGACTATTGTGGATAATGCTGCTATAAACATTGGTGTGCATGCATCCCTTTGAATTAGTATTTTTGTATTCTTTGGATAAATAGCTAGTAGTGCAATTGCTGGGTCATAGGGTAGTTCTATTTTTAACTTTTTGAGGAAACTCCATACTGTTTTTCAGAGTGGTTGCACCAGTTTTCATTCCCATCAACAGTGCAAAAGGCATCCAAATCAGCAAAGGAGAAGTAAAACTTTCACTATTTGCAGATGATATGATACTCTTTTTAGCAAAACTAAAAGACTCCACCAAAAAACTTCTAGAACTGTTAAACAAATTCAGTAAAGTCACAGGATACAAAATCAATCTACAGAAATCGGTCGCATTTCTATACACCAATAATGAAGCAGCAGAAAGAGAAATTAAGGAATAAATCCCATTTACCAATTACACAAAAAACAATAATATATCTAGGAATAAACCAAATGAATTTCTAATCTCAAATTTATCTTTCTAGTTTTCCCAATAGAATACTCAGATCATGTGTGAGACATCTATCTTGTTCTATTCATGTAAACCATCTGATGTTTAAAAATAAGTATGAAATACAGCACTTTTAGATAAATTATAATATATAGTAGTTTTCCCAGGGTTAAATTTAAAAAAAAAAAAAACAAACTGGAGCACCTGGGTGGCTAGGCAGTTAAGCATCCAGCTCTTGATTTCGGCTCAGGACTTGATCTCAGATTCATGAGATAGAGCCCTGCGCTGGCTCCACACTTACTGGGAAGTTTGCTTGAAGATTATCTTCCTCTGCCCCTCCCCCCCAAATAAATAAATAAATCTTTTTTAAAAATAAAAAAATAAAAATAAAAACCAAACAACTCCTATCTCATAGCACGGTGTAAGATAGGTTAGACCAGGAAATCCTCTGAGTTTCTCTGTATTTGTGGAATTCACACTGGAATGCTACCCTTTTTATTTTTCCTTGAAAAGTGCGTTAAAATAAAAATCATCAAATGAGCATTTGCATTTTGTTTCCAGGTAGAATAGTATATTGAAGTAGGGCAGCACTTCCATTGAGAGTAACTAGAAAACTGAATAATTTTTTAAATTGTATCTTCAAAGACATAACAGATCGCAAAAGCAGCAAAACTAAATGGAAAAAGTTTCCTGGCAGGAGGTATAAGCTGGGGATTCATATTTTTCTTTCCCTCCTTATTTCTTTCTCCCTCTCTTTCTTTCTTTCTTTCTTTCTTCCTTCCTTCCTTCCTTCCTTCCTTCCTTCCTTCCTTCCTTCCTTCCTTTCTTTCTTTCTTTCTTTCTTCCTTTCTTTCTTTCTTCTTTCTTTCTATCTTTCTTTTTCTTTCTTTTCCTTTCTTTCCTTCCTTTCTTCTTTCTTTCTTTCTTTCTTTCTTTCTTTCTTTCTTTCTTTCTTTCTTTCTTTCTTTCTTTCTTTCTTTCTTCTTTCCTATTCACTAATGTGCTTAATTCTGTGAACATTTGACAATTCTTGCTTTAGAGTAGAAGCTGAGGACTGTGCATTCACCCACACAAAATGTAGCTGATGGAAGAAAGAAAAACCAACAAAATTTTTAGCGGTTGTGGAGATCAGACTAACAAAATTCTAGATTCAATGGACCTAAAGACATTTAGTTTTAAGACAAAGTTTTTACTGAATTTAGATAGCGCTGGATGCTATGGATTATTAAAAGTTCTCTGAAAGCAGAATGACGTTTATCACAGATTGTCGAGAGCATAAGACAAAAACTCTCTAGAGGGAGGAGTTTGAAAATAAAACTGGCAAGGATGGAAAACCCTACAGAAAATGATGAATTGACACAATTTCTACAACTGTTTTTCCCTGGGGCACATTTATCAGTTCAAGGCAGAGTTAGAAACTGAGAATGTAGGATTAGCTCCTGGAAAACGCTTTTCCAGAACAAAGAAACCAGAAGAAAATTTGGCAGTTACAGTAGGTCAAAGTAAGAATATTGGTGACTGACTTGAAGGCTTTTAAATATAGGGCCAGTCACCTCTTTAAAGACATTTGCCAGGGTGCCTGTGTGGCTCAGTCATTCAGCGTCTGCCTTCAGCTTGGGTCATGATCCCAGGGTCCTGGGTTCAAGCCCTGCATTGGGCTTCCTCTTCTGTGGGAAGCCTGCTTCTCCCCCTCCCACTCCCCTTTCTTGTGTTCCCTCTCTCGCTGTCTCTGTCTCTCTCTGTCAAAAAATAAATAAAAATCTTTTTAAAAAAATAAAGACATGGGGCGCCTGGGTGGCTCAGTTGGTTAAGCGACTGCCTTCGGCTCAGGTCATGATCCCGGAGTCCCGGGATCGAGTCCCGCATCGGGCTCCCCGCTCGGCGGGGAGTCTGCTTCTCCCTCGGACCCTCTTCCCTCTCGTGCTCTCTATCTCTCATTCTCTCTCTCTCAAATAAATAAATAAAATCTTTAAAAAAATAATAAAAAATAAAGACATTTGCCTTATTTTGAACCTACCAGGGACATATGACTAAAGAGATAAACTAAAACCTCTGGGTGATAAAATTGAATCTTTGCAGTGTTATAGACCTGAAGAAGCAAATACTCAAAGGGTGGATAATTGAAAGTTTTAAAGGACCACACTTTAACAACAGAGGAGAACCAGAGGTAGATTGAATCTTATACAATTATAACCCAGCACTAATACAGTTTAAATCCTGATCTTAAGGAGTTGATCCTGGAAAGATCAACTCCCCATAGTGTCTGTTAAATATGAAGAGGGTGACCTCTTGAGAATGAAAACATTTTCTAAAATCTCTGCAGTTCTTTTTATATCTGATGGACATGAAACCTTAATTTTCAACATATGTGAGCACACAAGACCATGGAGCTAATGTCAAAGAGAAAAGAAACCAGACAAGTGATGTAAAATGATCCAGATATTGAAATTAGTAGGAAAGATTTTTGGATAATTATTATTAAAATGTTCAAAAACTAAAGGAAAGAAATGATCATGTAGATGAAGATACTGAAAAGTTCATCAGAGATTTGCATCCATAAAAGTAAACTAAAGGACATTCTAAAACATAAAAATACAATATCTGAAATCAATAATTTCAAAGTCTTGTTTTAATAAGAGTTTTGCACAGTGGATGATGAAATTAGTGAATATGAAGACAGGTTAATAGAATAGACAAAGATGGAAGCAGTGAGGAAAGCAACAACAAAATATTGGATAAGTACACAAGTGAGGTATTCATAAAAGGTCTAACATATTTTTGAATCTGAGGCACAAGAGGGGTAGATGGGAAAATGGCAAATACAATATACAAAGACATAATGGAAACAATTTTTTCAAAGCTGAAAACCTACACATTCAACCTACAGATTACAAAAAGCACAGCAAACACAAAAATAAAAAAAGATAAATAAAAAGAAAATCACAGACACATCATAGAAAATCTCTTCCAAAAAAAGGCAGAAAATAATTATTCAATATACCTAGAGAAAAAAAATGACATTATTCTCAATGAAATAATAGATCTGACTTATCAAAAAACAAACAAACAGATTTTGACATCGTTAAAAATAAAGAAAATAACTCTTATTTTAGAATTATATACCAGCCCACCATATTTTCAAAAATGAAGGTGAAAGTAAAAATTTGTTCAGACAAGAAATGCTAAGTAAAAACATGGAAATGCAAAGAGGAAGAGGAATACTAGAAATAGCAAATATGTGCAAGTAAATACAAGTGAATATCAACTGCATAAAATAATAATGTGATGTGGAAATTATATATGTATATAGGATTTTAACATATAATAGTGGAAAAATGGGTGATGAATGTAAAGAGTTAATATTCTCAGTATTACTAGGTGTTGCCATTGCTAAGGATGTGTTAAGAGATATAATTGATATTGGAGTGATACAAATCAAGGATATATATTATAATCCCTGGAATAACCCTAAAATAAGGAAAACTAATTGAAATCTAGAAGGAGAAAATCAAATAAAAATTATTTGATTACCCCTCCCCCCCAGAAAGACAATAATGTAAAAACAAGAGAAAAAATCATCTGGATCAAATAGATTAATGCAGTGTAAAGGAAAAGGTTTAGAACATCTTTTTAATAAATTGTGTTAGGTCAGATAAAATCTCACTATAACGGTTATTATATTAAATATTCTTTTTTTCTTATTACATTAAGTATTCTAAATAAAAGACCACAGGACTGGTTAAAATAACACAGCAATAATAATACTAGTAGTAATAAAAGATTATTTGTGGGGTGGAGCAAGATGACGGAGAGGGAGGAGACCTGGATTTCATCTGGTCTCAGGAATTCAGCTGGATAAGGATCAAACCATTCTGAACACCTATGAACCCAACAGGAGATTGAAGAAAAGAATAGCAACAACTCCGTGAACAGAAAAATGACCATTTACTGGAAGGTAGGACGTGTGGAGAAGTGAATCTGACGCGATATTCAGGAGGATAGACAACGGGGGAGTGGGCCTCCATCGGCCACTTCTGGCAAGTGACAGAGTCACAGAGCCCAAAATCGGAACTTTTAGAAGTCGGCTCCGCTGAGGGACGTTGCTGCGTGGCTAAGCGGGGGGTGGAATCCTCCCGGGACAGTGTGGTCTCAGGACCCTCAGGGTTACAGAAAGACCAGGGGTGCCTGAGTGCAGCAGAACTCCCAGGGATCGGAGCAGGGAAGCTGGCTGCAGAGACAGAGCCGAGGAGCAGGCTCTCAGCTGGGGGTTGCCATAAACCGTGATCCCCAGCACAGTCAGGCCACTGCTCCTCCAGCAGGGACCCAACAAGCGGCAGATCCGGGGAGACTCCCTTTCCTCCACTGGGAGGAGCGGCTTGGGAGCGCAAGGCAGGGATTTGCTGGATTTGGAGAACCACACCGAGTTGGGTGCCAGAGATAGAAACGCTGGGTCACAGGCAGGGTGAGCGCAGAGTGTGGCCAGAGACCGGGGAGACAGGAGTGATTGACTGCTTTTCTCTGGGGGTGCACTGGGGAGTGGGGCCCTGAGTTCTCAGAGCCTCCAGGGGGGAGATTGGAAGGCCACCATTTTCACTCTTGTCCTCCAAAGCTGTACCGAAAGCTTGCAGGGAACAAAAGCTCCCAAGAGCAAACCCGAGCAGATTGCTTAGCCTGGACCAGGCAAGGGCGGGGCAATTCTGCCTCCAGTAAAGACAATTGGGAACCACAGCAACAGGCCCCTCCCCCAGAAGATCCACAACAGCCAGCCAAGACCAAGTTTACCAATCAATGAGAACAGCAGAACTCCAGCGCTAGGGGAATACTGCACATAGAATTCATGGCTTTTTTACCGTGATTCTTTAGTCTTTCAAAGTTAATTTTTTTTAATTTTTTTTTAATTTTTCTTTTTCCCTTTTCCAACCAACAACTTATCAATCCCTTTTTTAAAAAACATTTTTATTTTTCATTTTTAGAGTCATATTCTATCCCTTCATAGTAGTTACCCTTATTTTTGGCATATATATATAACTTGTTCTCTCTTTAAAATATTGAGCTACAGTTTCTTCTAACAGATCAAAATATACCCTAAATCCCTAGTGTATGTCTTTGTTCTAGTCTCCTGCCTGATCGCATTCTATCCCCTTTTCTTTTTCTTTTCTTTTTTTTTAAATCCTCTTCTTTCTTTTTTCAAACAACTTCTTATCAATTCCTTTATAAAATTTTTTATAATTTTCATCTTTACAGTCATATTCCATCCCTTCAAGGTATCAACCCTTATTTTTGTACATATATAAGTTTTCTTTTCTTTAAAATTTTGGGTGGTACATTCTTCTAACAGACCCAAAGACACCCAAAATCTAGTCTGTAGCACTGATCTATGCATCAGCCTAATCATATTTGATCATATTCTGTTTTTTTTGTTTTGTTTTGTTTTTATTTGTTTTTATCTTTTTCTTTCTCTTTTTTCTGTTTCTTTTTTCTTTCTTTCCCTTTCTTTTCCCCTGGTTTCAGGTCTTTTCTGATTTGTTTAGAGTATATTTTCTGGGGCATTGTTACCCTGTTAGCATTTTGTTCTCTCATTCATCTATTCTCCTCTGGACAAAATGACAAAATGGAAAAAATCACCTCAACAGAAAGAACAAGAGGTAGTACCGACTGCCAGGGACCTACTCAATACAGACATTAGTATGATGTTGGACCTAAGAGTTCAAAATCATGATTTTAAAGATACTAGCTGGTCTTGAAAAAAGCATGGAAGTTATTAGAGAAACCGTTTCTGGAGAAATAAAAGAACTAAAATCTAATGAAGTTGAAATCAAAAAGGCTATTAATGAGGTGCAATCAAAATGGGGGCACTAACTGCTTGGATAAATGAAGCAGAAGAGATAATAAGCAATATAGAAGACCAAAGGATGGAAAATAAAGAGGCTGAGAAAAAGAGAGATAAACAACTACAGGATCACGAGGGCAGAATTTGAGAGATAAGCAACACCATAAGATGAACCAACATTAGAATAATTGGGATCCCAGAAGAAGAAGAAAGAGAGAGGGGCAGAAGGTATATTGGAGCAAATTATAAGACAGAACTTCCCTAATATGGGGAAGGAAACAGGCATCAAAATCCAAGATGCACAGAGAACACCTCTCAAAATCAATAAAAATAGATCAACACCCCGACATCTCATAGTAAAACTTATGAGTCTCAGAGACAAGGAGACAATCCTGAAAGCAGCTCGGGAGAAGAGATATGTAACCTATAATGGTAGAAACATTAGATTGGCAACAAACCTATCCACAGAGACCTGGCAGGCCAAAAAAGACTGGCGTGATGTATTCAGAGCACTAAACGAGAAAAATATGCAGCCAAGAATACTATATCCAGCTAGGCTCTCATTGAAAATAGAAAGAGAGATAAAAACCTTCCAGGACAAACAAAAACTAAAGGAATTTACAAACACGAAACGAGCCCTATAAGAAATATTGAAAGGGGTCCTCTAAGCAAAGAGAGAGCCTAAAAGCAGCATAGATCAGAAAGGAACACAGACAATATACTGTAACAGTCATCTTACAGGCAATACAATGGCACTAAATTCACATCTTTCAATAGTTACCCTGAATGTAAAAGGGCTAAATGCCCCAATCAAAAGACACAGGCTATCAGATTGGATTAAAAAACAAGACCCATAGATATGCTGTCTGCAAGAGAGTCATTTTAGACCCAAAGACACCCCCAGATTGAAAGTGAGGGGGTGGAAAAGCATTTACCATGCTAAAGGACACCAAAAGAAAGCTGGGGTGGCAATCCTCATATCAGACAAATTAGATTTTAAACCAAAGACTGTATTAAGAGATGAGGAAGGACATTATATCCTACTTAAAGCGTCTATCCAACAAGAAATTCTAACAATTGTAAATATCTATGCCTCTAACATGGGAGCAGCCTATTATAGAAGGCAATTAATAACCAAAGCAAAGAAACACATTGACAACAATACAATAATAGTGGGGGACTTTAACACCCCCCTGACTGAAATGGACAGATCATCCAAGGAAAGATCAACAAGGAAATAAAGACTTTAAATGAAACACTGGACCAAATGGACTTCACAGACATATTCACAACATTCCATCCCAAAGCAATGGAATACACATTCTTCTCTACTGCCCATGGAACATTCACCAGAACAGATCACATCCTAGGTCACAAATCAGGTCTCAACTGGTACAAAAAAATTGGGATTATTCCCTGCATATTTTCAGACCACAATGCTTTGAAACTGGAACTCAATCACAAGAGGAAAGTCGGAAAGAACTCAAATATATGGAGGCTGAAGAGCATCCTACTAAAGAATGAATGGGTCAACCAGGAAATTAAAGAAGAATTAAAAAAAATTCATGGAAACCAATGAAAATGAAAATACAACTGTTCAAAATCTTTGGGATACAGCAAAGGCAGTCCTAAGAGGAAAGTATATAGCAATACAAGCCTTTCTCAAGAAACAAGAAAGGTCTCAAATACACAACCTAACTCTACACCTAAAGGAGCTAGAGAAAAAACAGCAAATAAAGCTTAAACCCAGCAGGAGAAGGGAAATAATAAAGATCAGAGCAGAAATCAATGAAATAGAAACCAAAAGAACAGTAAAACAGATCAACGAAACTAGGAGCTGGTTCTTTGAAAGAATTAACAAGATTGATAAACCCCTGGCCAGACTTATCAAAAAGAAAAGAGAAATGACCCAAATCAACAAAATCATGAATGAAAGAGGAGAGATCACAACCAACACCAAAGAAATACAAACAATTATAAGAACATATTATGAGCAACTCTATGCCAGCCAATTAGATAACCTGGAAGAAATGGGTGCATTCCTAGAGATGTATCAACTACCAAAACTGAAACAGGAAGAAATAGAAAACTTGAACAGACCTATAACTTCTAAGGAAATTGAAGCAGTCATCAAAAATCTCCCAACCAACAAAAGCCCAGGGCCAGATGGCTTCCCAGGGGAATTCTACCAAACATTTAAGTAGAATTAATACCTATTCTTCTGAAACTGTTCCAAAAAATAGAAATGGAAGGAAACTTCCAAACTCGTTTTATAAGGTCATCATTACCTTGATCCCCAAACCAAAGACCCTATCAATCAAAAAAGAGAATTACAGACCAATATCCTTGATGAACATGGATGCAAAAAATCTCACCAAAACACTAGCCAACAGGATCCAACAGTATATTAAAAGAATTATTCACCACGACCAGGTGGGATTTAACCCTGGGCTGCAAGGTTGGTTCAACATCCGCAAATCAATCAACGTGATACAATACATTAACAAAAGAAAGAACAAGAATCATATGATCCTCTCAATAGATGCAGGAAAAGCATTTGACAAAGTACAGCATCCTTTCTTGATCAAAACTCTTCAGAGTATAGGGATAGAGGGTACATACCTCAATATCATAAAAGCCATTTATGAAAAACCTACAGTGAATACCATTCTCAATGGGGAAAAACCGAGAGCTTTCCCCCTAAGGTCAGGAATGCAGCAGGGATGTCCACTATCACCACTGCTATTCATCATAGTATTAGAAGTCCTAGCCACAGCAGTCAGACAACAAAAAGAAATCAAAGGCATCCAAATCAGCAAAGAAGAATTCAAACTCTCACTCTTTGCAGATGATATCATACTTTCTGTGGAAAACCCAGAAGACTCCACCCCAAAAGTGCTAGAACTCATACAGGAATTCACTAAAGTGGCAGGAAAAAAAAATCAATGCACAGAAATCAGTGGCATTCCTATACACCAACAAGACAGAAGAAAGAGAAATTAAGCAGTCAGTCCCATTTACAATTGCACCTAAAACCATAAGATACCTAGGAATAAATCTAACCAAAGAGGCAAAGGATCTGTACTCAGAAAAGTATAAAATACTCTTGAAAGAAATTGAGGAAAACACAAAGAAATGGAAAAACGGTCCATGCTCATGGATTGGAAGAACAAACATTGTGAAGATATCAATGCTACCTAGAACAATCTACACATTCAATGCAATCCCTATCAAAATACCATCAATTTTTTTCAAAGAAATGGAACAAATAATCCTAAAATTTGTATGGAACCAGAAAAGACCCCGAACAGCCAGAGGAATGTTGAAAAAGAAAAGCAAAGCTGGTGGCATCACAATTCCGGACGTCCAGCTCTATTACAAAGCTGTCATCATCAAGACAGTATGGTACTGGCACAAAAACAGACACATAGATCAATGGAACAGAATCGAGAGCCCAGAAATGGACCCTCAACTCTATGGTCACCTAATCTTTGATAAAGCAGGAAAGAAGGTCCAATGGAAAAAAGACAGTCTCTTCAACAAATTGTGTTGGGAAAATTGGACGGCCACGTGCAGAAGAATGAAACTGGATCATTTCCTTACACCATACACAAAAATAGACTCCAAATGTTTGAAAGACCTAAATGCGAGACAGGAGTCCATCAAAATCCTAAAGAGAACACAAGCAGCAACCTCCTCGACCTCAGCCGCAGCAACTTCTTCCCCAGAAACATCACCAAAGGCAAGGGAAGCAAGGGCAAAAATGAACTATTGGGATCTCATCAAGATAAAAAGCTTCTGCCCAGCAAAAGAAACAGTCCACAAAACCAAAAGACAACAGACAGAATGGGAGAAGATATTTGCAAATGGCATATCAGATAAAGGGCTAGTCTCCAAAATCTCTAAAGAACTTACCAAACTCAACACCCAAAGAACAAATAATCCAGTCAAGACATGGGCAGAAGATATGAACAGACATTTTTCCAAAGAAGACAACCAAATGGCCAACAGACACATGAAAAAGTGCTCAACATCGTTCAGCATCACGGAAATCCAAATCAAAACCTCAATAAGATACCACTTCACACCAGTCAGAATGGCTAAAATTAACAAGTCAGGAAACGACAGATGTTGGTGGGGATGCAGAGAAAGGGGAACCCTCCTACACTGTTGGTGGGAATGCAACCTGGTGCAACCACTCTGGAAAACAGTATGGAGTTTCCTCAAAAAGTTGAAAATAGAGCTACCATACGATCCAGCAATTTCACTACTGTATATTTACCCCAAAGATACAAATGTAGGGATCTGAAGGGGTACGTGCACCCCGATGTTTATAGCAGTGATGTCCACAATAACCAAACTGTGGAAAGAGCCAAGATGTCCCTTGACAGATGAATGAATAAAGAAGATGTGGTATATATAAATACAATGGAATATTATACAGCCATCAAAAGGAATGAGATCTTGCCATTTGCAATGACTTGAATGGAACTGGAGCATGTTATGCTGAGTGACATAAGTCAATCAGAGAAAGACATGTATCATATGACCTCACTGATATGAGGAATTCTTAATCTTAGGAAACAAACTGAGGGTTGCTGGAGTGGGGGTTGGGTGGGAGGGGTGGGGTGGCTGGGCGATAGACATTAGGGAGGATATGTGCTATGGTGAGTGCTGTGAATTGTGCAAAACTTTTGAATCACAGATGTGTACCTCTGAATCAAATAATGCAATATATTTTAAGGAAAAAAAAAGAAGAAGATAGCAGGAGGGAAAGATGAAGGGGGGGAAATCGGAGGGGGAGATGAACAATGAGAGATGATGGACTCTGAGAAACAAACTGAGGGTTCTACAGGGGAGGGTGTGGGGGATGGGTTTCCTGGTGATGGGTATTAAAGAGGGCATATTTTGCGTGGAGCACCGGGTGTTATGCACAAACAATGAATCATGGAACTCTACATCAAAAACTAATGATGTAATATATGGTGATTAACATAAGAATAAAAAAATTTAAAGAAAAATAGATTATTTGCTACTTACTAAATACATGTTAAGGCCATAGATAAATTGAGTTTAAAGGGGAAAAATATATAATGTAAACATTAGCCAAAAAATATTAAATTGTAATGCAAGATATATTAACTGAAATAAAAATATGTCTTGATAATAACATAGTCAATACAACAGGAATATATATCATAATTATTTATATGAACTACAAAATAAAAATTGTACCCCACAAGTTAAGTAGTCAAGTTAGACTTTATTTAAGACTATTGTAATAGTCTTAGAGGAGTCTTAAAGATGATAGACTTATAGTAGGAAAGAGATTTTGAACTCAAATCCTCTGAAACAAAAGGCAGGAGGTGTTTCAAAACACTGGGATTACCTCAAGGAGAAGTACTAGAAGACATGAGCAGGAAGGCTGGTCAACAGATTAGGCTAGCTGTGTTTGCTAATTTTCCCTTATATAAGTTTGTCTTTTACTTTCCCACAGAGACTGGAAGATAGATGAGCTAACTCCTTTTTCTGGGATGATTATATCTCAAAGTGATGACTCCCATCCTTGGGAAAGACATTATGGTTTGTAAAAGATTTACATCTTAAAAGGGACACAGAAAGAATTTACAATTCCAAGTTTTTGGACAAAAAGGGAGATCAGGGGCCTGTTGTCAAGAAGAAACCTGTTTAAAATTTAGTCAAGCCGAAAACAATGTTGTGAATCCTAAATACTGATGGTAAAATACAAAAAAAAAAAAAAGTCAAAAAGGAAGGAAGGAAGAAGAAAGAAAGAAAGAAAAGAAAGGAAAGAAAGAAGAAAGAGAGAAAGAGAGAGAGAAAGAGAGAAAGAGAGAAAGAGAGAAAGAAAGAAAGAAAGAAAGAAAGAAAGAAAGAAAGAAAGAAAGAAAGAAAGAAAGAAAGAAAGAAAGAAAGAAAAAGAAAGAAAGGAAAGAAAGAAAGAAAGAGAAAGAAATTTAAAACTTCTACAATCATATGATTTCACTCATTTGTGGAATTTAAGAAACAGAACCGATGAACATGGGGGAGGGAGGGAAAAATAAATCAAGATGAAATCAGAGAGGGAGACTAATCCTAAGAGACTCTTAACTATAGGAAACAAACTGAGGGTTCCTGGAAGGGAGGTGGGTGGGGGGATAGGATAACTGGGTGATGGGCATTAAGGAGGGTAATTGATGTAATGAGCATTGGGTTTTATATGCAGCTGATGAATCAGTTGCATAAACTCTAACTCTGAAACTAATAATACACTATATGTTAATTAATTGATTAAAAAAACTTCAATCAAAAACACCATTAAAAATGAGAAGGCAACTTATGTAAAGGGAGAATATATTTGCAATACATTTGTCAAACCAAGATTTCGTACGCATGATATATACAGAGATCCTTCTAATCAATTAAAAATCAATAAAGAAATGGTGAAAATATTTCAATACCTTGAAAAAGAGGAGCTCCAAATGAAAATAATGATATGACAAAATGTTCAATAACTTTGTAATCAGAAAATAGAGTCATAAAGTCACCCATGATAGCACTACACACCTACCAGAATGGCTAAAATTAAAAAGAGAGAGAGAGAGAGAGAGAGAAGAAGAAGAAAAGGAGGGAGGGAGAAAGGGAGGAGAGAGAGAGAGAAAAAAAATAACAAGTATAGTGAGAACTTAGAACAACCGGAACTCTTACATGATAATGCCGATGTATAATTAATTTTGGAAAAAAATATCTGCCAGCATCCACTAAAGGCAAATACATCATATCCTTTAACCCATCAATTTCATTCCTAGATAGAAATTCAGAATATGTACATACTCACAATAAATATACAAAAATGTACAAGAATGTTCATAGTAACATTATTCTCCACACTCTGAAAGTGGAAATTACCAAAATGCCTATTGAGACAGGAACAGTAAAAAGTCATGGTATTCTGTGAAGCTAAATGCATACATGATCTACCCAGAATGTTAGGAATAAATCTCTTAAGTATCAAATTGGACAAAGGAAACCAAACTCAAAAGTATATATACTATGTGATTCCATTTATATTAAGTATAAGAATAGGCAAATTTCGGCGGCCATGGCAGTGCGGGCTCCCGGCTTGGGGGCCATCTGAGCCGCATGCTGGCGCAGGGCGGGAGCGCCGTGCTGCCGGGGGTCCCTGGAGCAGCCATGCGCGTGTTCCGGGGCTTTCGGAGCAGCGGCGTGAGTTCTTTTAGGACTTCTTTCCTGAGTGAGGATAGCCTTTTCCAGATTGTGACCAGCAGAGAGTAGAGATTCCATCTTCCAGAGGTCGCCACTGTCTGCATCCCCACTTGTCCCCATCCTCAGTCTTTTTAAATAATGTAGTTATACATTAGTTGTCTAGTTCTTCATAGTGAATGTGGTTTAATCTGACATCATTCCTGTTGACTTGAAATTTGAGCCTTAGTGTTATTTTTATTGAAAATTATCTTTGAGTTTGATAAACTCTGTTTTAAATTAACAGATTTATTGTCAGTTTCTGAGCTACACAGAGCCTTAAAAGAAAACCGAAAAAGCATTTTTTAATTATTTTTCATATTTTTGACTAGATACCTATACTAATGGAACATATAAGTACTTCTTTAATGAAGTATTTAATTGGAATTTCAAGAAATAATCTTTGGCAGAATTTGAAAATTACAAAATGTTGAAGTATCATTTAAGCTTTCTCTCATTTTTAAGATTTACAGTGAGTTTTTTTCTTACTTCCTCATGAGAAATTAGTTCTTATTAATTGGAAGAAAATATATTTACTGTCAAAGAAATAAATAAGCCCTTATATTTGTTGCAGCTTATTGTTTCTTGAAATGAATTATCTAAATAGCCAAAAGTTAAAAATGAAAAAAAATATAGTGATTAAAAAATAATAATAATTAAATAAATAAATAAGAACAGGCAGTTTGTCTATTCTATTCCAAGTCAGGGCTTTGGTACCTTTGCTGAGGCAGGGCTGATGTGATGGATGAGGGTCTGAATTGCTTCATTGGTGCTAAAGACTCGTGATTCCTTGCTCCAGAGTCTGGCTACATGGTATGTTCAGTTCTTGAAAATTCCCTGAGTCTACACTTATACAATTTGTGCATCTTACTCTATTTATATCATCATTTAATACAAATTTTAAAAAATAAGAATTTTGGCATCTAAATAATCAGAAGGACAGAATCCTAGAATAACTGAATTAACTGAATGTTTTTAAAGCTCATTACATGTTATGTGCCAAAATATGTAATTGGTCAAAAATTAATCAGGAATATTCAGTGGCCAGAGGTTTTGAACTACTAGTTAAAAGCTAGTTCTAATTAAAGTCAGAATTTTTACCAACATCACCACCTCCCCACCATCTGCCACCACTTAAAAAAAAAAAGAAATCAGACTTTTTAATCTTAACTCATATGTGGGCTGCCCAACTAAGGTTTAAAACCAGATTAGATAGAGGATAGAACCATACTGCTTCAATTGTGTCAATGTTAGGAAAACAATAATTTATGGAATAAATCTACATTTTGGATATTTATGAAACTATTTCTAATATTGAAAAAATTTGTATTTAATTATTTGTTCCAACTTAATTATTTATTCCAATTGGTATATAGCATATTTACCTGATTCATATTTAATTTGAGGAGTGGCCTTATTTTGCTGTAAATTTTCTGATTCATCATAGGTAATACTGAGTGTTTTTTTTTTTCAATTTCAATGTATAAAGAATTAACCCAAACTTTTTACTAGTACATTACATCTTTAGTAAAAGCACATTCATTTACCCACACTTGGAACGAAACAATGGGTAAAATATTGTTTATACTGGACTCCTTTTAACACTAGTAAAATGTATCAAAGAGCACATTTGATAGTTTTGAGAAGAGCTTTTTTGAGAAATAAAACTTCCTCTATTTTTTTTTACCTCATAGAAATAAACAAAATGTAAGAAGTAATGAGGCAGATACTGCATTGGGAAAAGGTTTTCAAATGTTCTCCCCACCCACAGCCTCCTATAACTTGATGAACTTAATTCTAAGTACTTTGATTGTAAGGAAATGCACCAATTTATTTCATCTGCCTGATGATTAAGAATGATGATTAGGTTACTTCAAATATTTAATTTAACTGAACTTGACAATTTTTAATGCAAATAATTAATAATACCAAAAATACATTTTTATTATAGCTGAAGAAAAAATCAGTTTGTATTTATTTTATCAGATTAGAATGTACATTAAAATATACAAAATTCTTCCTTAAACACAGATAAAAACATGAAGTGTGAAAATGTGTATAGGAGTATATAGTAACAATATGGAATGTTAATATCAATTACCACACAAAAAGGAAGAAAATAAATCGCAGATTTTATCGGGGCAAGATAACTTGTTTATAAATACCTTTCTGTTTTGTGTGTTTTCTGTTATCACCAAGTATAAAATTAAATCAAGACCAGGTTAGTGTAGAATGCCTAGCCATTTTTTATATTTGATTATATACGATTCATTTTGTTCTGTAATACAAGTCCTGTAAAATATATATTTTACAGCCTTCCAAAAAAGTGTTAGAAAATTTCAAAATAGAATGTGTTTTTTTTTCATATCAGGCAACCTGAGAAAATTTTGGTTGTAAGAACTATATTTAAATAAATTCATTCTCTACCTTAATATTTTCAGAAATAAATTAATGCTATTTAATAAGAAATAATGCTGGTATATATATGTAATGATTGTAGTGTAAGAATAGAGATAGGATAAAGATATAGGGAAAGAAATGGGGAAGTATAGATGCAGACAAAAAATTGAAACACACAGGAATAGTAACCAAACAAACTGATTTATGTGTTTTGTTTAATTAGATAAAAACAATTTTGTTGCCGATTACTTAGAGACCAGTTCTACCCAGGTCTTGATCAATAATTCTAACCTAATGAAAAAACTGGAAATACTTACAGTTTTACAGATACATCTAAATAAGTAAACCCCAAATTTATTTTGATTTGAAGTATGTAACAATTTACTAAAGTTAACAGAAAAATAAAGAACTACTGCATAGATAGCAATATAGTATCTTTTTCATATAATATTCTGAATTATCCTTAATTGTTCTTTGGATAAATAAGAAATTTAATGATTTAAGCTATAACTATAGAATATAATGATACAAGTAATAACTAATTTTTAATTAATAATCTTAGTAAAAAATAAAGGGCTTTGGTTTACATAGAGCACAAATCCTTTAGAATTTTTTTGACATAACATCTTTACTCTTTGGAGAAATTGTGTTATCACCTGGTGTGTGGGCAATCTAAGGTGTATTGTATGCTGTCAACATAAATCTTTATCGAATCATGTCCTATTAAATGTAAGGATATTCATTTGATAAACCAAGAATGGCAGCTAGAGGCCACCTTGTAATGGAAATTGTCTAGGTGTTACTTCTAGAGAACACTGTCCATTTAACACTTCATCTGAAAAATGGATAAACTTTCTAATGCTATCATGGCAAAATGTATGTACTATAAAAGTTGAGTTAACTTGATTTATAAATGTTAAAAAAATTATCTATTTCCTCTTGGCTTTTTTAAAATGTAGACTGTTATTAATTTTTCCCCAAAATAGCTTTTCCCTCAGATGATAGTTAACTATAGGTTTATAGAAAATCAATATTTTCCAGAGAAAATAAGTATCTCTGAATAACAAATTTGAATTTTAACTAACTGTCCAGTTTACATGTTATAATATTTAATAAAATCTTACTCTTTGCTGCTCAGTATTCATTCCTGTTCCCTGACACTAAAGTATCCCAAATTTTTTTTGAGGAACCCCCATTCCCATTCTTAGTATTGCAGTGTATGGTACTCAGCTTGTACTGAGATCCAGAATTGCTGTCTGATTAATGCAAGCAAATCACAAGAATCCATTCCCCTAGCTACATAGATCAGCTTAGGACACATGAAAAATTGGGTCAATGAGACCCAGAAATATATTTCCTGGGAGTATCTGAAGGAGATAAAAGATTCTTAATTTTTCCATAATAGCTATGGGGAATTCTATTAATTTTTCTTTAGATTTGAAAGAAGAACATAGTCATAAGACCAATAGAGAGTCTTGCAACCATAAGAGTTGTTTGAGCCCTGCAAGGTGGAAAATGTATTTCTTTGGTTATATCCTTGGACTGTTAAATCACTCTTGCTACAAGCTCACCTTTTCTTTAGTTTCAGTTACATGAACCAATAAACTTCCTCCATTGTGCAGCCAATTATAGATGATCTGCCATACAGGACAGGCTAATAATACTGCAATAATAAAGAAGCCCAAGATATCCTTGGATTATAACATTAAATATATTTATTCCTCACTTGACCATGGCAAGTTTGCTGAGGATTTTGCTCTCTCTCCTCAATCTAAGACTCAGGCTGACAGACCAGCCCCCATGTGGAAAAGTGATCACCATGAAGAAGGAAAAAAACAAGGCATACTATGTGTATACTAAGTCTTAAAGCTTAGCCAGAAAGTGATACATAACACAAATGTTAAATTTCATTGGCTAAAATGAGTTATCCTTGCTTGCCTCAAAGAGGGCTTTTTCCTTGAAAGAGATCATTAAAATTTATTTAAAAAGCTGTAATGATTCTACACTCCCTTGTTCTGATCACTAAGATATTCAGTTTCCTCCTCTTCTCAGATGCAGAACAGACATCCCCCATCCCCATGAGAGACAGAACATAAGTCCCATCTATTATTGGGTCCAGTTCAATGAAGTGATGCCTGGAAACATCTTAATTCAATCTAGATGTGGTTTCTTTTTTTTACAGAGACATGAACCCAAAAGCAAGTCATGTATCCCAAACATACCATACACCAAGGTAGAATCAATCAGGAGAATTATAGTAAGCACTTCTACCCAGAAAGGGAGAAAACAGGGAACACAAAGCAAACTGTTGGTAGCAATTATGAAATTCTATTCAGAAGACATTTTGAGGGCCTCAAACCTAGGGGTGACTATTCCTTGATTTGTCCTCAATTTTTCTCTCTGGGAGTGGCTCACTTGTCTACTATTTCCAAATTCCAGTATATGTGTGATCTTTCTATTCCATTTCCTCCTTGGCCACATGTGAGGTGAGAATTGGAAAATGTGACTAAGGATCAGCTCTCTCAGTCTGCTTTCTGCCCAAACATTAAGAATCCAAGGTCATTTGAAATCTTAAATTTCAGATTTTTTTTTAAACCTGGAGTCATGGTTTCTTTGGAAGTACAACTTACGTAAAAACTTATTGGTCTTTTATCCATTTGAATTCAATCAATTCCATGGGCCAATAGCAACATCCACAGTTTGCCCTAAAGTTGTTTTCCATATTTGCTATTTTTCTTTTCTTTTTCAACTTATTTCCTTCCTACCTCTCTCATTTAATCATGGGAATTTATTAGACTTCTTTATTTGTGCCTTGTCCAATTAAGAGTCTTTACTCAATATTACACCTTTTATTGGGCATATTGCCTAAGACTAATTCATCTATTTTTTTGAGCATGACAAAAACATGGAAGCCAGACACTAAATTTTATATTTGCTATGGGATTGACTTGTAATTGGCCATTGCTTTAATATTGGGAATTGAGAAGCAATTGCCTCTTTCAACTCTACTTGATTCATTGCTTCTCTACTCAGTCCCTTTTATTTCTGCTTTCAAAACTCACGAATTCTTTCCTACGTTTGAGATAGCACATCAGACAGAAAACCTAGGTAATGCTACAAAAATGCACAATCAAAAATTTGCTTTGAAGTATGACATTGCAGTTTATTTTTTTCCTCATTCCACTTGTCCATTTTAAGTTGGCTACGGAGTCTTCTTTATGGCTTTTCACTCCAGGACTTGGGCTGACGGTGCAGCCTCACCCTGGAGCAATGTGTCTCTGTGACAGAGGATAATACTACCTTGCCATACCTTACCAGAAGCAGTCATTGGACAGAACTAACATTCTATTTTCTGACATTTTCCTTGGCACCTTGAGCTTATTGGGTACATGATCTTCATCCTCAGTTACCACAGGCAACAGTTTTACTAGCTGTTTCCCCACTGCTTAACCTGGATTATCATTATTCCAGCTCTGATAAAGTGCCCCTGACACATTCATGATCCACTAAGTCAGTGTCACGACTGTAGGCTTTTGCTTTCTCCAGCACTGGCTCTCCCTTCCATTTCTGGCTCCCATTTCTGTATAAGTCAACATCAGTTTGGTAACACTACAATAATAAAGACCTCTAAAATGTCAGCCATAAACAAAGTTCACTTCTCGCTTATACTGCATGCTCACACAGGTTAGCTGGTCTTTGCACTTTGCTCTCCTGGATTAAGACTGAAAGGCAGATGACCACCCTGGTGTGGTTTGCTCATGGAGGCAGTGGAGAGTGTGGTAAATTGTCACTGGCTCTTATGTGAATTGCTGGGAGTTAATGTGAATTGCTGGGAAGCAATTCGCATTACCTCTGATCACATTTCATAGCCAAGCCTAATTTCAGAGGAAACAGAAATGACATTTTACCATACGGCTACAAAAGAAAAGGATCCAGACAGAATACTTGTGAACACCCCGAAATGTCAGCCACCATTGGTTGTCAAATACAATTAAAAACATCATATTCTATATCATCTAACTAAATAATCTTAGGTGGGAAGACATGTTTTGCTCTTGCTGTCTGAAATTCTACAGTCTTCTATTTAACAGGGATAGGAGAATGTGAACTTTGACACATTCAGTCCACTGTTCCCGCCATTTTGTCCAAACCAAATACCTGATCATCAGATAAACAAGCATTTTCAGCAAAAAGTTATGTGATCATTAGCAGGTCATTTAATCTCTTAAAATTTTGGCTACCTCATTTTTCATTCACATACCTTATTTAGATTAAAAGAAATAGATATAAAATTCTCATTCTAAATTAACTATCACATATAGTATTGCCTTCTATCGGGTAAAGCTTTTTGGCAATCATATGCTTATATGTATAAAGTACTTATTTTAAAGGGATTGGTAATTGGACTACAAGAGTAAGGGAAGAAAACAAGCTTTTTATAACATGAAGTCTCTATAGTGAGTTTTACAATATCTATGTATGTTTTAATATATTGTGATAATCTTTTATTGGATACACTGCAACTTATAGATATCCTCAGCACTAAAGAAAATATTCAGCTTCAAGACTGATATAGCAAAATCAATTTGGTTTTCAACTGCTGTCTGTTCTGATTGGTCAGCATTTCTGCTCTGATTCATCAATGCCTAGCTGTATCATATTTAATATATTATGAATATCATCTTTGCCATTACCAAATTTTATTCTGTACTTCAATTAATTTTTTAATATCATCAGAAATAAGATGGCTGTAGAGTGCCAAGCAGGTGTTTTATGGAACTATTCTTGATTTAGATCCCAAAATCTCTCTGCCAAAGGCAATCTACCTGTTCTAGTTTGCCTGATGTATTTCCTTACCTAGATCAGTGTCATCAACCCAACTCTAAAAAGAGTTCAATGTTTCTTGAGGACAGAGACCACCATATCTCTTTTTGTCATTACACAAAAAAACTAGTAAAGTGTGCTATATTTAGTACACACACTGTACATCACAATATATGTTGATTGACTGATAAATGAGATAACAAAATATATGTGTGGCCAGACATTGCCCAGGAATTAATTTCAATCTACCTCATTCACTGTCACTGACTGTAATACCACTCATCTTTTCAAGGGGTATACTCTAAAAAACAATTCTAAAAACAAAAATACTTTGCCTCTTATGTTGTACTTTTTTTTTTACCTAGGTATTTTGAGGGATTTTTTTTTGGTCTTATTTTCTATCACTCAAATCTGAATAAGAGCATGAACTGCCATGTATTTCTCCTCATAATAAGATGATAGATGATATAGATGCAGAACAAAAAGATGTAATGCTTTTTCCATCAGTTCGAATTTATTTGTTATGGAGAATTATCTCTCAATATATGCATGTGTTTGTTCTAAAGCTATCATAGTCAGTATTTATTAGAACTCATAATTTGGTCATCTATCTGGCTTAGTCTGAAACAAATCATTCAAGGCTTTGATTCAGTATCATAAAATCAAAATAAGTGGTGACTTCATTAAGTGTTTTATTGTTTGTTTTCTCATATAGACACAGACTGTGGCAAAGAGAGATTAATAAATAATACTGTGTGTTCAGAGAATTTTTACTGCTACTGTATGGTCGGTTTTATAAGAATATATGTGATGACCTTCCAAGGTTGTGTGCGCTTTATGCTACCTTTTGGATCATTTTGATAAAGATGGTTATTTGTGTCAACTATAAACTGTAGGAAGCCAGGACAAAGGCTTTGAGCACTCAGTGCATTCATGCCTTCTACAGTGACCTCATAATGCTCACATAGACTGTTAAAATTCTCTAATGTCATATACTCAGTATTTTGTACGTTAACTATTCCATTGTATACAGTTAATGTCTTGACAGTATTCCCTTATTATGACAAACTAAAAAGAAATTCTATTCATCCCTTTTCAGAGACTGAGCCATGTATTTTAAAATTTCATCATTTTGCTAAAGCAAATGAACCAACTCTTTATATGGATGCAGAGTTAATCTTGTTGTCTTTTACATGAAATGCTTCATCACTTATTTCACTGTAAATGAAGACAGGAGTATGTGGAATTTTAACCTGGGTTTTTAGATACATGCACATAATCTAATTGTAGAACATTAGAAATTAACATAAAGTCAAGGTATAGCCCATAAAATTTTTATTTGGTCATCAAATCTTTAAAATTAGGTATTTAAAGTATATAGCAAAATTTCCAAATTGCCAAATGAAATTGATATGTAATATAAAGTTGTCACTCTTGCTCTTCAGCAAATATTTCTGGCTCTCATCCTTATGGGCCCATAAGAAAATTGACCTTGCATCACCCTTGAAGTTAGATATGGCCATGTGACTTGTTTTGATAAAGGAAATGTAAGAGCAAACAATCATTCTCTAGAGGAAACCCTTCAGAGCCAGACACAATTTGTTAGGTTTGCTTCCTCTGCCAAAGCAATTGATGATGTTTCAGATGGTAAAGACTCTGACAGTTTGTGTCACTGAAGGGACAATCCACAGTATAACCCCAGCCACACTGTCATGGATATGTGATATGAGCAAGAAATAAATCTTTTTTGTGAAGTCTAGCAGTATTTTGGTATGTTTGTTATGTTGGAAAAACGTAGCCTATGCTGACTTACATATAAGAATAGACTATACTTGGCATTTCGCTGTAAGTGAAAGAAACATGGAAACTGGTGTTTTTATTTATCTAATTTTTAAAAAGTAATATTATGAGATTTTCAGTTTGATTGCTCTTTCTAAGAAATCATGATAAATATTTCTTACATTTTCTGAATTTATTATTTAATGGATTTCATAGAAAGTATATAGACCATTTAGACATAGTTTAGACCTTATGCACTTTACTCTTTAAAATAACCCTGCAAAGTACTAGTATCATGCTTGTACTTTGCTTTCATTTTACAGATAAGAAAGCTAGGGCTAATGCATGCTGTCATTTGTTCAACACATCTAATATGTGGTAGTTAGAATTCAAGATATGATCTAGAGGTTGCAATAAGCCCCTTATGATCAAAACTGAATACATGTAGGCAATGCATAAGATAAACACAGAAAATGACATCATTATTGTGTGTTATATGTATTTATATGAAATATGATATTGATAACTAATTCCACATGTCCTAAATTCACCTAAATGCTCACAGTGAATTTTATATGTCATCATCTACTTATTTCATTATGGAATGATGGAAACTCTAGAGCCAGAAGAGATACAATTTTTTAGAGTGAGTTGAATTCCATACAGAGTGCCTTCAGTCACTGTTAATATTTGCTAGCTACATGTCAGCAAGGCTCTAATTACTTCTAAAGGTGGGAATCTAGACTGTAACACTAATTATAAGGATAGTATTTCTCTCTCTCTTTTTCTAAAAAATCAATTTGTTCATTACTGTTATGATAATTCAAGATTTTATATACATTGATAATTGCAAACTTGTGGACCATAGCCAAATTCCTCATAACAAGTATTAAATCTGTGTGCAAGAGATACATTTCCTTTGGTTTAACCAACAGTTCCTTCAACCTTCTCTGTGCTCCTATAGTAAAACCTATAGTGTGCACATAGCATCTGCCACACAGCTAAATGGCCTGTCACTGAGAGTCTTATTTAATTTTTGTTATCTTGCTAGTATCATCTTAACAGCTAGCTGTGAAGAAGAAATAACCCTCTGTTGGCAAAAGTCAGTGCTTCATTTAAAGAGTTGACAAAGTGTTAGTGGAAAGATCTTGAAGTTAATTGGCAGCAAAACAAATGTGTGGTGTTATGTCAGATTGTCAGGTAGCTATGTTGTGTGAACTCTGAATGGGCATCATCCTAGGAAGGTTGGCCAGATTTGTCGCACTGGCTATGCAAGATAACACACATAGAATAACAAGATAAATGTCCCCAAACACCACTGAAGCATAAAGACATGCCTCAACTCTTAAAACTGACAGGTACTTTAGTGGCCTGTTTGTCAAGTCTTCTATCTAATGAAAAATCCCCTGCCTCATACAATTTAGTATTGATTATTTAACTTCTATGTCCAATGACTGGGAGCTTGGTGTATCCCAAAGCTGAAGAGCATGAGTTTGAATGGCTCTAATTATAAGATTGCTCTTATTTATTTTGAAATTTTATTTATTCTCCAGTTTTCTGCAAGATGTTGTTTGCATACAACTATCACATCCTCTTTGTGTATTTGTTCTAGCAAATTTAATATTCCAACTCTCTTAGATGACTCTTTTTTTCTAAATCCTTAACAGTCCTCATAATCCTTTTGGGACAATTTCAGTTTGTCAGTAGAATCAGAACTGAACACAGTGCTATAAATGTGGTTTCATTAATGTACAATAAAATAAAATAAGTACCTCTTTTATTCTGGACATAATGCAGACTAAGAACCTGTTGACTTTTTGGCATCTCTGTCATACTTTTCACACACACTGAGTTGTGAGCAGAATTTCTAAGTATGTTTCACATAATCTGTTAGTAAGTCAGATACCTCTTTTTCAATTTTCACACACACACACATAGAGGTTGGTTGTTGTTTTGTTTTGTTTTTTTTTGATAAATGCTGGACTTCACTTTGTTTTAGTATTTCTGTCATTGTTGTACTCCTTGAGTTCTTTATCGATTCTGATTGCATCGTGGACTATAGTTGTCTTTTATGGTGTCTTATTAATCATTGACTGTTGTTCATTTGTTTTAACAGTACAGGGAAAATAGCAGAACCCTGTGATAAACCACACTAGGATTTCCCTGGAATTTGAAAATAGTTCCATATTGATTTTAGAAACTTGTATTGCCCTTTTACTCTTCATTCTTGGTATACCTAAAATAACATTCCATGATTTCTGTGTTTTTAAATATAACCAATTAAGTAAAATAATGTGCCCTAACTTAGCCCTAATATGAAAACAGCTCACCTGCAAGATTATTTTAGGCTATGACTGGTCTTGCTCTAGGCAGTGGTTAAACTTAACCACCTAAGTACAAATATTTTAGGATATCTTTTTAACCTGATGCCATTCCTTACCCTCTTGTTCTGCTCTAAGTGATTATCTAATTACAATTTGTCTTAATGTAAACTTTCCCACAGAAAAATACTGTCTTAGCATTCCATTCTTCCTGTAAGTCCTTAAGACTCATGATAGAGGTACACTGTGTAACTGTAGCATTAAATTTTGTTCTGGGTTTGGAAGCAAATGCTCATGAAGCAAAGTGTATGGAAGTTGGAGGGAAAGGATGTATCCTTTTCTTGGCTTTGCAAGCATGGCCCAAACATATTTGGAAGTATGATTAGCATACACCTGCCTTTTTAAGTAATATTTTTAAGTTCATATATAACCAATACCGCAAATCTGAACTCATCATTTCTTCTCCACACCCAAGGACATAGTCTGCTTCTGAAAATGCATAAGGCCCACAGTACTCTTCAGTTCATATCAGTAAGAACAGGCAAGGTAACAAATGATCTCAGATTCTCAGACCTCTAGAACAACATACATTTATTTTTCCTTTGCACTACATGTGTGCTGTAAGTCAGCTGTCCTCGGCTCCTTATTCATCAGAGACCCAGACTGACAGAACAGTCTCTCATTTGAACAAGGAAACACTTCCCATGGTCCTGGCAGGCAAAAACTCCTTTTGCCTAGAGGAACAGTACCAGCATCAAATTCAGCAGGTGTCAGTATTTCAGAGGGAAGACAACTAGCTTGAACCAATCCATGCTTAATGTCTAACAACTGACAGTTCTGAAGCATTATCAGAATTATTTCATTTTTAAAAGGGGTTACTTGTTATTCTCAAAGAGTCTCTAAGTACTAAGATTGTGGATTATATAAATTAATGCAAGGAAAAGTACAAGCTGTGAAATAGATGGAAAAGCACAAACTGTGAGATAGATGGTACTTTGGGGTATTTAGCAGTCAGACTCTGAAATCTCCTCAGAGTTTCACAATCTTTCAATGTGGATAAATATATTAGAGATAAAATAGTATGTCCTATCCATCTGGTATTTGAATTCCTCCTATATAAGACTCTGAGCATTGATGGGTGAGCTTCCTAAAGTGATCAGATTACTCATGCTCTTTGAAAATAGCCACTTCAACTTTTGGATAGCATTACATTTGTTTCCCACTAAATTCCACCAATATATATCTACTGGATTTCTATCCACTCACACCAGTTCTGTCCTCTGGAGCTACACAAAATGAATCCTAGTATCTTTTCCATTTGATTTTTAAAGTATTTGAACTGAAGTGATTTATTATCATAGAGTCTTATTTTTACAGGCTAAATATTTCTTATTACCCTACTTTTCATTCCATTATATGGCAGCTTCAAATTTCTACATTATCCTGCTTAATATCTATTTTTTAAAGATTATTTATTTGAGAGAGAGAGATTGTGAGTGGGAGGAGGGGCAGAGGGATAGAATCTCAAGCAGACTCCCCACTGATTGTAGAGCCCCAGGCGGGGCTTGATCTCATGACCCTGAGATCCCCACCTGAGCTGAAATCAAGAGTCAGATGATTAACTGGCTGAGCCACCCAGGCACCCCCATATCTGTTTTTAAATTTTCCTCCTAATGTTTGCTTTATATACACTTTAGGTATAACCTACCCTGCAGAGAATGACAAAATCAACTTGGATCTTACTTATCTAGAGAGTATTTCCTGACATTTTAAGTCTTGATGAGGTATCTTTCATCAAGGCAAGATTCAAATAGCTTTTACTCAATATCAATTTGCTTTAATTAATTCACATTTTATTTCAAATTAATACCAAATCTGAAATGATGTCTGTATACCAAAACATTTTAACAGTTTAATTAAAAAGATTACTTTCATATAATGCAATTAGCAATTGTATTTAAATGCCCTCAAGCCCCGTATTTATTATAAATGCCAATTTGCACTATATTATGATACTTATGATTGGATAGTCTTATTTCAGTGAGAAATATTCACCAGTGTTTCAGTTTGAAATGTATTTCTAATTGTGCAGTAAGAGCAGCAACAGATAAAATACCACCATGTCCTTAGATTCCATCCTTGATAATTTTTTTTCATATCTTACTTTCTGCTAAAAATGCATACTTGTATTTTGAAGTTCTCAGATGAAATACAAGGTATTTACCATCAGTAAGGTCTCCAAGGAGAAACTACATCTGTTCAACAATTTTTAAAACAACGCTTGAACTTCTTAACGTTTTTAAATTCCAAGCCAGCTTTGATGATAACATTCTAGGATGTAGAAATCCTTCCCAGGAGGGCGGAAAGCTGTAGAGGAATCTAGTTAGTTGAAGTTCTAAGAAATAGATTTTGGAAAGAGAAATACATTTATAATATGTGTCTTTTAAAAATGTTCTTTGTTCTCTTTTTATCTTAACTCCACCCCATCCATGTTCCTTTGGAGAATCCAATACAATTTTTTTAAACAAAACATTGTTGAATAAATATATATTTTCTTTAATGAATTATACAACATTTAAAAGTACTATTTACTTCTATAACATGGCAGTGATAACTTCATCTCACATCAGCAATAAAGTCTTAACAGGTCTAATAATACTGTTGGTGAGAAAGAATGATACAACAATTTGAATTGTAGAATTTTACAAAGATCATCCCGGTACACAATCGAAGAAGTGAATGCATATGGTAACACATATGTCAGAAATCACTAAGTCCATGGGAAGATTGTAAAAATTGTAGCTGCTTATGCCATATTTACCCTCATGGTACCTAAGTATAGTGAGCCTGTTCATGCATTTTATAAGTGATACTGCTTGTGGGGCAAATTGCCCTCACAGTTAATAACACTTTTCTTCCATTGTCCGATGACTAATTGATCAAAATTTAAGATTTTGGAACTATGTCAGTGTCTCATCATACGTCTGCTGAGCTAATTTGCTAAGACCCATATATAAAAGTAAATGTTTACTGCAAATCTACATGCCTAGGAAAGCGATTCAACACTTGTCCTCCATCTATCTGTACACTATGTCTCTCCGGGTAGAGACAAAAATATGAACCATATGATGTCTTGAGCTCATGTTCTGAGTTCATGTTCTGTATATTCCATTCCAGTTAAATTCGAAGTTCATTCCAAGTCTCAAATTGTCTCAAGATGAAATGAATAGTGTTTGGAACCAGGCAGAAGGTGTAGGAGGTTTAGGCATAATTTACAAACAGTAGCTGTTTATTGAGGAATAGGTACTGAGTAAGCATAAGAAATAAAATGATGACGACTGTGTCCTTGAAGACCTAAAATCTATTTGGGAAGACAGATTTTAACAGCTGATGCTAATATAAATGGGACACAGGTAGGCTCTGGGTGATATTTGTACAAGGAAGAAAAATAAAGGCTGGTGTGTTGAGATGAAGTGTGGAGAGCTTCTGGGTAAATGAACACTTCAGCTACCCCTCAAAGTGTAGACATTTGCCAGGCTAACTCCTGTGATGATCAGGGACTACACAATTATAAAATAAAAGGGAAAATGATAGAAAACAAGGCAATTTATCCATTTGTTATGTGGTAAAAGGCTTTTTTCCATACTAAAAATGTTGCATTGATACTTAATGAAGTAGAATTAAAACACACACACACACACACACACACACACAGAGGAAATGAGGCTAGATTTTCATTTTAGGCAGAATGTGTTTTGAGCAAAAAAGCAGATTAAACTTATCAGGAATTTGGGCACCTGGGTGGCTCAGTTGGTTAAAGCGGCTGCCTTCGGCTCAGGTCATGATCCTGGAGTCCCGGGATTTGTTTCTCCTCTTCCTTGGCCTCAACCTTTGTGGTGGATAAGATAGCATTTCAGGATTATTCTCAAATCCTTGCATTCCCAGGGATAATGGAATAAGAAAGAAGAAAATGGATCTATAATGAGGCATTGAGATGCCTTTTTGATAACATATAATGTATAATTGTTTATTCCAACAATGGATCTATTTTAGGCCTAACCCTGCCTGCATTTGTTTAAAAGAGAAATTACAAAGTTAAGCACACCCATGATAATTTCCCAGTGATTAGACTCCTTTCACAGAATAGCCTCTTTAAATGAGTTAAGTATGTCTCTAGAAAGACCATTGACTAAAATTATTCTTTCAGACATACAAAATGTAAATTTTTCCTGAAAATTCTCCTAAAGGTGAGACATCTCCAGAACAGAAACAAACAAACAAACAGCTAATGTGCTAACCATTTGGGGACATGGAGAATAATTGAAGTTCCTTAGTTCCAAAGATGTATACCCATAGCTTCTTTTTTTTAAAGATTTTATTTATTTTTCTGAGAAAGATGGAATGAGAGAGAGAACATGAGAGGAGAGAGGGTCAGAGGCAGAAGCAGACTCCCCGCTGAGCAGGGAGCCCGATATGGGACTCGATCCTGGGACTCCAGGATCATGACCTGAGCTGAAGGCAGTCGCTTAACCAACCGAGCCACCCAGGTGCCCTATCCATAGCTTCTTTTTAATGTCTCAGTATCAATACCTACATGTGTGCTTCTCTGTTGGGTTTCTGGTTCAGGAAACTGTTATTACTACTGTTGACTATGGAATGCAAATACATGTGTAAAATTTGGAGAGGAAAGATGTATACTATAGTTCCCAGGCCCTCTCAATGCTCATATGAAATATACAGAAAGTTACTAAATTTCACAATAGCTGAATAGCTCTCTGGTATTAGGCAAGCAATTCCCACTATTTGATTTATAGCACATAAGCCTAAATGTATATGCTTCAGCCCTGGTGACATACCTGACTAATGATGGCATGCTGATAGAAGAGAACAGAGTGCTATTGGCAGGTGATTGGAAATGTAGTAGTCGTGAAGGAATAGAATCTACTGTTCAAGGAAGCATACTGAAACTTGGAAACGGGGTTGGGATAATATATTAGTGAGTGATGGTGATGTCCGCTTTGTAGAGTTAAACTGTTAACGCTTATAAATCTTGGTTAGAGAATGATACAGGAGAGTTTCCAGAGGAGATTTGAGAGCCTCCGTAGGATCTAGAGTAGAAAAATCATGCTTACATCTTCCTGGCAACTGTCAACAATAGTTATTTGACAGGAAATGTTTTGGACTGAGAAAGTATGCCAAATACAAAATTATTAGTGATGTATAGTTGAAAATGAGCTAAAGAATAATTAAGTAAAAAACAAGTGCACACAACAAATGTATTTTTTAAAGAACTTTAATTATGAAAAAAGAAAGAAACTTAGAATGGAGGATTGAGGAAAATAAACAGGCTGGTTAACATTATTTGATTAGAAGGGTCACAGGTTCTAGATTCTCACACCTGAAAGGATTGAAATATGAAGAATGGTAATTAACTAAGAGAAAGGGGATTATAAATCATGTTTTAGTGCTTGTGGCCATGGATAGACACAGGAATAGGTGTATATGCATATATTTTTCTGTGAGACAGGAAAAAAGGAATTCTTCATACCTGTAATTCACAGGAAAAATTGAAGTAGGGGGAAATAAATTTTTCAATTTTTAATTCTTTTTTTTTTCAAGAAAAGAGATGGGGATTTCAAGAATAATTAACAAGGGATATATAAAAACTTCACTATAAAATGTGAGTATCCAGTAAGATTGTAAAACTATGGTGCTAGTAGTATATATTCTTAACTGATGGAATGATTTTGGATTTTTATATATAAAATAAACTTAGTTGAAGTATGAAGGAAAACGTGAACTATAAAATGCTATGCAAAAGTCAGTTTTATTTATTTATTTTGATTGTTATAAATATTGATATTAGTTTCAGGGTGTAATTGAATCTATTTGTGAGATAAATGAACATCACTGTAGCCTCAACAAAATTTCTTTTGGAGACCTAGATATGTTTAATCATAATTGGCCATATAATGTACATTTAATGCTTTTATATGATGTATGTGATGTCTTTCTCTGTATGAGTGTAAAGGAGTACCACTTAAATAATGAAAATTCTTGTTTTGTTTTTAAACTGAAAGCAATCACAGAAAGGAAATAGAAATAGTTTGTACATATAGAGTTCCAAGTAACCTTGTAAACATAGTTCAACATATTGTTTTTACCCAAAGAGGTGATTCGAGAGCTATTTTGAATTATTTATGCTAACCATCTGTTCTTTGCATATCATATCTTCCACAACAGACAAATCTCAAGGCCTTCAGACTTTAGCTACTACTACGACTTCTAGATGAGCAGCTGTTTTCTTATCAAAAATCCATACTGAAGCTGTTTATCCTAAATCGGGGAATTTCATTAGTATCTCCAGGGCTCCGGCTGAATTAATCTATTTAAACAACATTCTCCTTAAAAACAGGTGCTTAAGTGGCTTATCCCAATTCTATCATTTTAACAATAGTACTTAGGAAATAAAAAAAAAACATTTCACCATTTTCCATGAAAACAAAAAAATATTGCTTTCATTTACTACTACTTTTTGTTATGAGAACAGTACACAGTTGTCAACAGATGGTACTCTTATGGCATTGCCTTAATCAGAGTGGTATCAATCTAAAACATTTCAAGTGGAATGAACTTTTTTACAATAGTTTAATTATAATTTTTAAAAGGCACATTTAAAAAGAATGTATTCTGATCACTCTATTAATGTTCTAGGGCTGCTGTAACCAAGTACCACAAACTTGTTGGCTTAAAACAATAGAAATTAATTCCCTCAGTTCTGGGGTCAGATGATCTGGATGCTCTAGAGGAGAATATTTCCTTGCCTCTTCCAGGTTCTGGTTGCTGCCAGCCTTTCATGAAGACTTGTAGCTGCATCACTCCAATCTCTGTCTCCGTGGTCACATTCCTACTCCTCTTAGGTATAGACAATCTCCCTCTGCTATCGGTTTGATATGATATGATGGCGTTTAGAACCCAGGTCAGGAATCCAGATCAATCACCTCATGTTATCAAAGGAAAAAGTCACACCGGGGAAGTGAAAAAGACCAGGAAGATTTAAATCAAGACTATTATAGTAGGAGAGAGAAATGGACCTCAATTCTCCTGTAACAAAAGGTGGGAGAATTTTTAAACACTGGGTGAACTAAGTGGAAAAGTCCTGGAACAAGTCATGGGGAGGTTAATCAATGTTAATAGGTCATCTGTGCTCACTAATTGTTGCCTATCGTTAAGCTCCTACCCTCCCACAATGAATGAGAAATAGGCACCTATCTTTCCAAGGACACTATTTCAAAGGGATGGCTCCCAGGGTCTGGAGAAAGACATTCTTGGGTCATAAAACTATCCAGGGACTACGATAAGATTTGTATCTCAAAGGGTCGGAGGAGAAATTTATAATTGCAAGTTTTCTAAAGTAAATGTTCCAAACAAAGAAAGGACAGGGGCTGCCTTAGTCCATTTGGGCTGCTGTAACAAAAATACCATAGACAGTGTGACTTATAAATAGCAGAAGCTTATTCCTCACAGTTCTGGAAGCTGAGAAGTCTAAGATTAAGTTGCCAGTGGATTTGGTATTGGGGGAGGGCCTGCTTCCTCATTTGGAGGTGTTTGTTATGGCAGGAACCCCACTTCTAATACCATCAACTTGGGGGTTAAGATTTCGGCATAAGACACAAACTTTCAGACTATATCAAGGGCCTGTATTCAGGAAGAAACCTGTCTAAAGTTGAGTAAGCTGAGGGGCACACTGAGGCTATCTTGGTCAATGTCAAGACCGTTAACTTAGTCATGCTTGCAAATATGCTTTTTCCAATTAAGATAACATTTACAGGTTCCAGGGATTGGGTATCTTTTTGTATGTGGATATCTTTTGGGGGCTCATTTTTCTACCAAAATCACTGAAATAGTGAATAACATTGATAACTCTTTTTATAGTCAGAGCTCTTAAAAACTCTTGGTAACTCACATACCCAAAGGAGTAAAAGCTTCAAGTAAACCCTCATAACAGCCTTTGAAACCCTTTATCATTCACAGAACTAAAGTGCAGAAGTTCCTGCTTAGACCTCACACATTACTTCTTGTCTCTTCCCAAACATCCTTTTACTCTTTTTCAAGTTATTTTTATATTTTCCCTTTATTTCATATTATAACCTCTCCCTTTTCTCTCCATTCTGATAGCTTACTTCAAAAAAGGCCCAAATATTGTAAAATTGACTTCAGAATAAAGCAGATATTTTTTGAGGAGTACGAAGGTCAATTATCAATTACCAAATGAAAATAAAGTTTTAGAAATTAAAGCATAAAACAACCAACTAAGCACAGAATTATTATAACAGAACATTGGAAATCTCAGCTTCTGTGAGTTCTTTCTCATCTGAGCCAAAACCCCTCTGATTTATTCTGTTACTCAAATGGGCTTCTAGACACCAACATTTATTTATTTTTCTTAAATTATTTTTATTTTTAAATTTTTTTTCTTGCAGAAAATTCACTACTGATTCCATTTCACCTGTTCTTCTCCTTAAGTCAGTGTTTCTGAGGGTCCTAGACAACCTCCAGCAAAGTGAACAGTTCCCCTTGCTGAAAGCCTTCTCTTCCTTTGGGAAAACTATGCTGATGCTAATTGAAATCTTCAGGAGCAACCCGTAACATAACATGCCTTCCTGAGAAAGGAAATGTTTCTGCAGACAGATATCAAATGGAATACTTTGATACATGTTGATGCAAAGAACATATATCAAATGGAATAACTGCTTCCTTTTTTCAACTAAATTTTGTTTTAGAAACATTAGTGTTTCTTGTTTAAATAACAGCATTTTTAATGTTCCCTAGCAATTCAATACACTCATCAACACTATGGATTTTTTTAAAGAGCAAAAGACTGATGTTCTAAAACTGCTATTTGAAATCAAACACAAAACAGTTTAAGGATTATTTTCATTTACACTTTAAAATGTCTTAACATGATGAAGCTTTTCTTTTAAGCATAGGGGAAAAAAATCCCTTTTTGTTGTGTAAAACCATGTTTATAAATATTTCCTGTGAAGTTTTGAATAGAGGTCAAATAATAAGAGCATTAGGGGACCACATTTCTGTAACTCAGCTTCAGAAGAGGTTTGTAACCACAACTGGTTGTAAATTAGTGAAAAATTAAATCAATTTGATCAATAAAAATTAAAAAAGAAAAAATCCTGAAATTTGATAAACATTAACTGGACCATTTAATTTAACTAAAAGGTTACATATACTTCGACCTTTAAACCTATTTTTCCCCTTAAATATGCACTTAACACAAATGTAAAGAAACACTGGGTCTCAAACTTTGCTCCATGACTCATGAGGATCATATAAAATATAGATAACTGTATTCCATCTCTAGATATTTTAATCATTATGAGATGAAACCTGGGTATTGTGTTTTTAGAAGATCCCTGGTGATGCTTGTGTGTAACAATGTTTGGGAAGAGAATTGCTGTCTTAGGGAAATATGTGTCCTTGGTAGACCTGAATGATGGATGACCAATGAGTTCTCACTGTCAAGTCAGGGAGGTTGCAATCCAGAAATTAGCTTGCCTGTTTTGTATGTGCACTTAAATGTTTTAGCTCTGATTTCCAATCCAGTTGAAATTAAAAGTGTCTACATCTTCTCTTTGCTTACAGATCACTAGCTTATAATGCCTAAAATATTTCCTATTTGCATTTAAAAATTACTTTCCATTGAAGATAATGCTTGAAAAATTGTGGCATTCCATCCTCCTTCTTTTTAGTAAAGAGAACAACATTTGGAGGGCAAAGTGTACTTTTAATGTAATTAGATGATGACCAAGCTATTTTATAAATACCAAGGTGTTTAAACCATATTAAACACAAAGGTGATTATGTCATAATTAATGAAGAACATATAAAAGGGCTTAAAAATACTTTTTTTTTGTTTCTACTGCTAAAACTCAGAGGTCAGCTAAAACTCTGGACATTATATATAAAACAAACATGTGACTGTAAAAGATGTGTGGAGAAGAGCAGACAGGCTAGGGAACCCAGGAAATGAAGAGTAACACAGACATGAGGCCTATAGTTTTGTTGTTTTTGTTATTGTTTTTCTTTTTCTTTTTTATGACCTTATATATAAAAAACTAGATGATGAACTCTCTAGAAATATGAAAACACTAATGTGAGCAGACAAAAACAGTCCCAAGAAAAGACTGTTCTCTCTAGGCAAAGGACCAAGAAAGGGGCACTTAGAGGAAATTTTTAGACACTAACTTCCCTACACCAGCAAAACACCCCAGAAAAATCTGAAGCCTAAACCTACTCCTGCCAACAAAGACTAAACTGGGAATCTAGATTTCTGACCTTGACAGGCAATAATAAGCTTCTTCTAACCCCCTCCTAAGGGGGTGCCTCAAAAGACCAAGTGACAAGCCCAGACTTTCAGCCCTGCTGGGTGGTGATGATTATCTTCTTTTCTGTGGTATCAGAGAGGGCCTAAGGGACTTTCACAACCAAGGGAGCAACACGGCCAAGCCCCTCAGTGTCAGGGAACAATATGTGCAGAGCAGTAATGAGACACCTATCCCTACCAGCAAGATTCAACTAGTAGAGAAGCCATGCAAAAACTGATCTTCTACCCCTTCTAGCAAGAATGAGAAGCCCTTCTCCCCAAGAGGTTCAATGTAGGACAAGAGTGGAATTTGGACTTTTACCCTGATTTGACATTAGCAAAGTGATGCCCTTCTTCCCTGCTTGAACAGTGCCAGAAGTGACCTGCTAAAACACATTTAAATAAGATCCTGTGTTTTCTAACACTATACCCCAAAGATTCACATTTCAATTGAAATTACTTATCATATGAAGTATCAGGAAAATCTCAACTTGAATGAGAAAAGACCATTAATAGATAGCAACAGCCAGATGATACAGATTTATCTGACAAGGATTTTAAAGCAACTATCACAAAAATGTTTCACCCAGCAGTTTATGAACATACTTGAAACAAATGAAAAAATACAATAGCTCAGTGTGAAAAGTTAGGCTAACTGCTAAGGTAGAGGTATCAGTTCTCACGAGACTTCCATCATTTTGACACCAACTGCAAGGCTGGGAGTTTTCCCAAAATACCCTTCATTTTGGTAATTCACTGGAAAATCTCACAGAGGTCACTGAAAGCTATAATACTCATGGTTATACTTTATTATAAGAAAAAGATATAGATTAGTCAGCCAGGAGAAAAATGAATAGGGCAGAATCCAAAGGAATTATCAAACTTGGAATTTCTGTTTTCCCCTCCACATGGAGTCATGATGCTTTACTTTCCTGGTATTGATTTGTGACAATATGCGTAGTGTTACTAACCAGGGAAACTCAACTTAGCCTCTGTGTCCATAGTTTTTATTGGGGCTCTACCACATGGGCATAATTGTTTGATTGCCCATGCCATTGATCTCAGTCCCCAGGTCAACTGAGACTGTGTGACCCAAAGCTTGAACACTTCATCACATTGTCAGTTATTCTGGTGTGGTCAGCTCCCAACTTAAATACTATCTGGTGTGGCCAGCACCCTCCCTAAATAACACTTGACTATCTGACATAACTCAAGGCCCCAAGGCAAAGAAAGACACTGCCATCAGGCATGACAAAGATTTCCTCTCAGGAGCTTAGAGGAAAGACCAGACCTTTTTTTTTTGGCAAATATAAATGTTTTGTGATACACTCTGAAAAAAAAAAGAAGTATAAAGTAGACCATATGGAAATTTTAGAAGTGAAACATATAGTAACTAAAACAAAACACTCAGTGGATGGGTTCAATAGCAGAATCAATGAAATAGAAGCTAGAACAATGTAAACTACCAAATCTGGACAACAGAGACAAATAAACTTAAAAAAAAAAACACACAAATGCAAAAAACAAACAAACAAAAATACAGAGCTCCAGGGAACTGTGGTACTCTAACAAAAGATCTAACTTTCCTGTCATCAGAATCTTACAAGAAGAGGACAAAGAAAGAGAGGGCAAAAAACTATTCAAAGACATTATACCTGAAAATTTCCTAAATTTGGCAAAAGACACAACACCTACAAGTTTAAGAAGTTGAAAGAACCTCAAACAGATGGACACAAAGAAATCCACATTAAGACACATCAGTGTCAAACTTCTGAAAACTATGGATAAAGAAAAATAATATTGAAAATAATGCAAAATAACACTTTACCTCTAGGGATACATGGTTTGAATGACTTCTATTAAAAAACTATGGAGGCCCGAAGAAGTGACACAGTATTTTTCAAGTGTTGATAGAAAAGAAATGTTAAGCAGGAATCAACATCCATGAAAAATATCCTTCAGGAATTAAGGAAATGATAAGACATTCCCAGGTGAAGAAAAATGTAGATAAATTTTCACCAACAGACCAACCCTAAAATGATGGCTAAAGAAGTTTTCTAAACAGAAAGGAAATAATAAAAGAAAGAATCAGAACATCAAGAAGGAGAAAGAATAACAGAAACAGTAAACATACAGGTAAATACAGATATAATAGACTTTTCCTCGCGAGTTTTCTAAATTATGTTTGATAGCCAAAGAGGGGAAAAACTGTAGTACTGTCTGATATGGTTCTCCATGTATGTAGAAAAAATACTTGAGGCAATTATATTATAAAATGAGAAGAGTAAAAGGACTTAAAGGAAGAGATAGGGCAGTATTTCTGTACTTTATTCAAACTGACAAAAACCTCTGCACTATTACACTGGGGTAAGTTATGTGTGTATGATATATACCTATCACAACCATTTAAAATGAACCTATACAAAGAGATGCATTCAAATACTATAGATAAAATAAAATTCTATGACGTGTTCATGCAATGCACAGAAAGGCAGAAAAAAGAAAACAAAAGTAAAAACAGGGAACAACAAAAAAATACAATGGCAGAGTTGAGCTTTCACATTTCATGTGAAATGTAATTTCATGAAATGTAAATAGTTTTCTATATTTGTGTTAGACAAAAACTGTAAACAACCATAATGTCTCTCAGGTAAATGGTTAAACAAACTGTAGTGTATTTATACCGTGCAATTCTATCCACCATAACAAGGGATGAACAATTGTATTGGTACACACAATAATTTGGATAAATCTCAAGAGCATTATGCTGAATGAAAAAAAGAAAACACTCTCCATAGATCATATATTGTCTAATTACATCTGTCTAACAATTTCAAAATAAAAAAAAAAAATTGGAAATTCAAAATTTGTTGCGCGTTGCCAGAAGTTAGGGATGGTCAGAAGAGGGCTTGGTTGACTACAAAGGGGTAGAAGCGGGAATATCTTTGCAGTGAGAGAATAATGTTCTGGATCTTGACTGTGGTGGGAATTAACATGTCTACATTTAAGAGCATAGAACTATACATATGCAATGTACCACTGTTGATTTCCCAGTTTTGGTATTGTGCTATGTTGGTAAAAAAGTACCCATTAAGAGAAACTGAATCAAAGGTCCACATGATTCTGTCTGTACTATTTTTGTAGCTTCCTGTGAATTTTTGTTTTGAAATAAAAAGTTAAATAAGGGGTGCTTTGGACGCCTGGGTGGCTCAGTCGCTTAATGACCTTCGGCTTAGGTCATGATCCTGGAGTCCTGGGATCGAGTCTGGCATAGAGCTCCCCGCTCAGCGGGGAGTCTGCTTCTCCCTCTGCCCCTCCCCTTGCTCCTTCTCTCTCTCTCTCTCAAATAAATAAATAAAATCTTTAAATAAATAAATGGTGCTTAGCACTAAATAATGGTATGTTAAATAAAGTTTACCGTCTATTTAAAGAACACACTTAATAACTTCTAAAGTCACTGAAAAATCAGTTGGAGCTAGACTCTGGTAATTTTGAGCTAATTATATGTGATTTATTAAGTAATTCCACACACTAACTCATTTAAACATCACAAATCCTCTTAGAGTGCTACTATTATTACTTGTGAGAATACATAACTTCCCTGGATTTCTTACCTGGTTCTGCAAAAATTCTTAGTCTCTTAAAAACATGTTCACATTCTATAAGAATTAGACTTGTTTCCCTGATTCAGAAGCTAATTGCTCTAATCTGAAAGGCTAATAAAACCTTTTCACCCCAAGAGAGCCAAGTGGTTACAGCCCACGCTGGGTTTTTTGCTTAAACTTCAAAGTTCCAAGAAGACAGCAGAGACTATCTCCCTACATCTGAACATTTTAAGGAGGGACGAAGCTCTAGAATTTGCAGACAATACTGTAAAATTTGCAATGCACAGAGCTATCTGATTCATGGAGAGATTTTACTTACACACCAGTGTTGAAGTTCAGATTCAGCCCCATTTGATTCCAAGATGTTTTCAGGTAGGGAAGTGGACAGCTGCCTCCTTGTCCATGTGAACAGAAAAGATAATTTTTCCTGGACCTTGGTCAGGCTACTTGTGGAGAAAAAATAGCATTATCTTCATCATATCGCTCCAGAGGTAAAGACTAGGACGAAGGGGGCAGACACGTCATTATTTACTGTGAGGTATTTTGTAAGAAATCTATCTCTGAACCAGAACACCTCATGTTCTCATTCAGGATAAAATTAATAACAACGAATATTGCAAACCCAACATTCCTCCACTTTACAGAGTACGAAACTGTGTCACAGATATGTTAAATAATCTTCCCCAAGGTCATATGGTCTCTAGAGGACAGTGAGGGAACTGAAGCCTAAATAGACTGCTCCAGAGTCTGTTCATTGAGCTGCTCTTCTGTAGTGGAGAAAGCAACAATTTAATTTAACAAGATCACAAACTAATATTAGATATGATGTCCTGCGTCTTTCTCATAGTAGACCTATTTTGCTAGAAAGATGATTCACTTTGTACGCAAAGCAAATTTTATCTTGTTTTCATTGAGCAATTCCTTGGGGAATTTTTAATTAGATTGATGAAAATTCAGGATTCCTTTTAATACTTTAAAATAGGGCAATATAGTATTAATAATTACCACTTTTTGTCAGGAACAGGGACTGGGTTAGCAGTATAGACAAAAAAGAATGTCAAGACCTGGGTTGCCATAGCTATTCGGAGACCTGGGAGTATCACATTTAAGATTACAAACAGTCTCTGGGAGTTCTCAATATAATTATGTTTTCTTCATTATTTTGCAAGGGTGTTAATTGCCTACTAGTAATTAACTTCCCATGTGACTGTCAAGAAATGTAATCAATAGTAAGAACAGAGGGACCAAGCTGTCATGGCTTCTGTGACCAATATCCTCTTCTCATCCCTGGCAAGGTGATTCTGTTTGAATAAAATGAACAGGTGCAAATGTACGAGGTTACTCCAGAAAGCCACCAGCTAAATCAGTTCATCTCATGGTTCTGAAATTAAAATGTAGCCAATCAGAACTTTGAAATATAATTGCCTCATTTTCAAACTTAAATACATTATGAGCTTCCTGCTAGTGCTGCACCTGGCAAATCTACTTATTAAAGTCATGAAGGGAAGAATTTGCTGAGACATTTTAAATATTAGGCTGACATTGTAATAAAAGAAAGGAGAAAGGTAGGCATGATCTAATTCTACTGATGTCTGCTCAGTTTGGCATATACTGTTATTCCTCCGAAGCTGATAACCAAATTTCAATCATGGAAATATTTCAAATAATTTTGTACAAAGTAAAAGCTACTAAATTTAAATATATTACCTCCCTTATAATTCTTCAAATTTCCTTAACTTTTTTTATTACTAAGATATTGTTTTATCATTTAACTCACCCAATTTGTTTAACATTCCTTTTTTTAAAGCAAATCTGTTTTTCTTCATCTCCATAGTGGTTTTCTGTACCTTTATAGACACTGTGTGAGTAACGGGTAGGGGCTGTAAGGAAAATGAAATTCAATCTCTGTCACTGCTCTGGCAAAACAATCATAGGTGTTCTGAGATGTGATTAATCTTCATCAGCAGGCAAGGAAGATACAGAATCAGTGTTCAGATTTTTGCCATCAATATTTTAATCTAATTCCTTAGATATCTTCTCCCTTTCTCAGATGCCATAAATCATAATGAAACATTAGATATTTAATTGATAAAAATGCATACTTGTGGAGAGTGATATTGCAACTAGTTTATATGAAATGCATTTACTCAGAATGAATATCGTTATAATCCATATGGTTATAACACTAACAGTAATGACAGCAAATACTAATATTTAGAAAGAAAAATGTACACATATTGAGTGTGGGAAAATTCACAAATCTAAATATAATAAAAATGGAGAAACATAATGTGTGCCACGGTATTAAGTCCAAGCAGGAACATGTGATGTCCCATTGTTCTATGTGACTTAGGAATTCGAGGTCTATAGTACTATATGCAGAACCTTTGAGGAATATGTGTTACAGAATTTATAATATTTCAGCTTTTAGAATAATAATATGATTTTTTTAAGATTTTATTTATTTATTTGAGAGAAAGAGAGAGAGCACAAGCTGGTGGGAGGAGTAGAGGCAGAGGGAGAAGCAGACTCCCCACAGAGCAGGGAGCCTGACGTGGGGCTCAATCCCAGGACCCTGAGATCACAACCTGAACCAAAAGGCAGATGCTTAACCAGCTGAGCCACCAGGTGCCCCAGAATAAAAATAAGACATTTTAAAAACAAAAAATTAAAAAAAAATAAAAAAAATTTAAAAACATCACATTCCAACCTCCCTAGGACTGTGTAATAGGCTCATGTGCTTCAGGAAAGATTTGTTTCTAAAAGAACTTAGGTAAGATCAGGCTTGGTTTTCAAATTAATTATAAATTCTTGTTTGAAGTTTAGAGCCTCTTGGGTTTTAGTATGGTAAATAGGGGCCTGTGGGATTTATTACCAAAACTTATTACTTTCCTGTCTTTCTGTTATTTGGTAATTTTATGTTTTAATTAGAATTATGTGTTAGCGTCATGGAATTCTTTTTCTAAAAAATAACTTGATATTGAATCCCAAAATAATTTCAATGACACATATATTGTTGTGTGTGGGTTTGTTGTCACCGCATAACCTTGTCTGTCTGACTACCGCAGAAGTTGCATATCGGGAGAGGTATACTTCCATGACAAATCACAAACAAACAGAGATGATATTGGCCTAGTGGTCAATGGATAGTTAGTAAGGAAAGATGTCAACCCATGTTATCTTTTGGTAATGCTGTCATCTACAGCTATTTACAGGGGAGGCCTCCTGTCTCATACAATTATAGCTCTAGGGAAAGGAGTTCAAAAACAAAGCCTTCATGTTATGTGTTGATTGCAAATGGCTGTGTTTGGCCAAATGTTAAAGAAACAGATGACCTCTCTTCGGGACACAAAAAGGATAAGCTCTTTTTGGGACATGAAAGGGAAAAAGTCCAGACATTTCAGGCTTTCAGACTTAAAAGAGCTAACTGCTTCTCGTGTCCAAGAATTATAAAATGAAGGAAGAGAAAGCCTAAGAGACACATGTTCAGTAAAAGATCAGAATAAGAATGTGGTCTTCTGTTAAAATCTTGATAGCTTCAAGGTAGTTGGTCCCCTTTAAATCTAAGACAGGCAAAAATGTAAAGAGATGTAGCAGATCTAAAAACTATCTCTGGAAAAGAACTGTGAGTTCAGTTACTGGTAAAGGGGAATCATAAAAGGAAGAACCTCCCAGAAAGTAAAACCAGGGCCTAATCAAGGAACACTTTCCACCTCCAGGGTAAGGAGTCCATAGAGAGTGTTGGAAGGTTTCAGGTTGACTGTGAATAGTGACTTCTTTGTGTCTTCTATTCAAACTCTTTACAAATGGTACTGGTAATTGTGGTTATTTTGTCCCAGTTACACCATTTATAGTAGGTATGAGAAGCAAATAGATAACTCATAAATAATAAATAATAAATAACTCTAGTTTGTTTGACTTGTAGACCAACGGGATCCATATCTGGAGTTGATTCACAAGTTAGTCCACATATCCCAGGGATGGGATATTTGGGTCATCTTCCGCAGGGAGAGTAGAGTACATTCTATATGTAGGAGGAAGAGAGGAAAGGGATATTTGATGAGGTAGTAAGGCTTACTCAATATTCTCTTTGCTCCTTTATTTTTCCTGGTCCTCTTGCAGTTACGTGGTGCAAGTGACAAGGATTAACAAATAAAGCATCAGTGCAAGTAAAGTGTGTGATTTACAGACTAAGGCAGTAAAAACAAACAAAACACACGCTACTTTCTCTTCCCCGACTGTGAAGACCAAGAAGGCCTTATGTTCCAGCATTTGCACTTAGAAGAAGGTAGAGCCTTCATGAGCCTGGGATCCAGTAGAACTCACTGCTGATCCACTTGGCCTGTAATAGGAGCAAAAAAGGAGGGTTGTTGTTGTTTTAAGTATGTAGGTTTTGAGGGATAAATTTTTATAGAAGCAAAATGTAGCCTCTCCTGACAATTATAATACATATAAGAGAAGATAAATGATAGATGATGATAGATAGATAGATAGATGATAGATAGATAGATAGATAGATAGATAGATAGATAGATAGATAGATGATAGATAGATAGTTAGATGATACTGACAATAAATACATAGATTTCTGTTAATATTTTTAGTGTCCTATAAAGATTATACTTTTTGTTTCCTTAATATGCAATAGAAAAAAGAAAACTATAATTTGTAATATATGAGAATTGTACCTAACCCTTTCTTGAATAATTATATTGATTGCATTTATTTGTATAGAGAAGAAACTTTTCTGGTCAATGTCTAATGTTTCCATGGGTTCCAATACAATAAACATTCTTTGAAATTAGGTAAGGTATTCTGAACAACTAAAGTCCATTGGAACATAAAAACAAGTGTATTTTCATTTTAGTTCTTTGTGTTTTGCCCCAGTATATGAAAGATGGCAAGATATTTTTAAGTAATATATCTTTGGTAAATTACTATCATAATGCTTACACAATAGTGAGGCATCACGTTATTGAACATTTATTTGGGAGCTTGAAATATTGGTTCTATTGTAGATCAATCCCTCTGATAACAATTTTACTGGCTTTGCAATTTGCTATTTCAATTTAATATTGCCAGTGGTGTTAGACCTGCTATTACTTTTATTGCTTAGATTACTACTGAAAATATTGTTGTGAGAAAGAAGTAATATTGCCATGATTTTATTATTAGACCACTTTTCTTATACACAATGCCAGGATTCTACAAAAGCATGAGGCTCTCAGACCATACGGTATCATTTATATCTTTTATGACTGGCTCTCAGAGTTCTCCACTAAGAATAGTAATGGTGATTTTTCAGAGCTATGATCATAGAAGCTCACCATTACATCAGATCAAATAAATATAATGCTCCAGGTTTGAAACTTGGCAGTACATTTTCGGGGAAAATAATCAAATAATGGCTGTCTCAGTTTTGTTTTTCTGCCCCAGGTAATTCCAAGATAATCACTGATTTAGAAAAAAAAAAGGCAAGATTATCAAAAGCATGCAGCAACTGCTAAATTTAAACTAAAATATGATTTTTATTTTTGATTATTATGCTTAGATTATTTGAAAAATTAAACATTATGTGTTACATTCTTGGGAAGTGATTATCACAAATTCCCCTTCCCTCAAATTAGTAGGACAACTAACAACTATCTGCTGTTGATAAGTACATAAAATATGATATTGCTTCATACTATGAAATTGGTCCCATTGGTTGTTATCATTAATCTATAATGTTATTACATATAAAACATATTATTAAAGTATTACATATAAAACATATGTAGCTATTTTATATGTTAGCTACATATTATATGCATTCACTACCTAACACATAAACTTTGAATATGACAGTTTATATGTATGTTATTCTTCAGAGCAACATTTCTCAAAGTGTAATCAAGGGAAACCTGATGGTCCTTTTGATACTTTTAGGAGGTCCACAAGATTAAGCCTCTTGTTATAATGTTACTGAAACATGATTGCTTCTTTTTTCACTTTCATTCTCTTATGAGTGTATAGTGGAGATGTCTAGAAGCTTCCTGTTGTGTGATATTGTAAAAAATTGAATGCAGAAACAGATGAGAATCAGATGTTTTCTCTTAGGCAAGACATTAAAGATATTTGCTAAACTGTGAAATAATGCCAATCTTTAAAAAATATATTTTGTCTTAAAAATATAGTTATGTTTCAGAATATGTTGCTTATATATAAAATGTTGATTACTGTTATTTTACATGAATTACTCAATATATATTTAATTTGGTAAATTCCTATAAAATACCCACATAAACAAAAGTCTGTAGGGTCCTCAATGATTACTAAGAATATAAGAAGCTCACAAGATAAGAAGTTTAACAACTATCATGCCACACTTTTTCTTGCCCATCCTCAGTTACAATAGTCTGTGTATTACAGAAGACAGGTCATGGTGCCTGTGCCGCTTCATGGAATTGAGGAGATGTAGGACAAAGTCTCTCCTTGCCGTTGGGTTTTCTCTCATAGTTACAATACGGCTGCTCCACCTTCAGGTCTGCATTTCACTCAGGAGTATGCAGGAAAGGACTGGAAGGAAGAAGAGCAATACCTAAGTCTGCAAAGCAAAACTTTATCAGTACCCCTGACACCCCCTCCCCTCCCCTGCAGATTGCTGCTTTTGTTACACTGGCCAGAATGTTGTTATAGATCCTCCAGAGGTTGCAAGTCATTTTATATTTGATCCCATTGCTGTCAACAATAAAAATCAATGTTCTGTAAGAGACAATGGATATGGCAGGAAACCAGCCACAGCTGCCTCACCTGCTTTCTTCATCTGAACTTAGTAAAATAAAGCCACTAAAAGCATATGAGAACAAGGGGCTTGAAATGGGAGATAATGCTTACATGAGGAAGGAACTTGGAAAGGGAGGGAATGAAAGGGATAGACAGAGAATTAGAAAAACATCTAAATCCACTTAATCTCGAAGCCCTGGAATAGATGGAAAAGCCAGAGGCTGTGGACAGGTCCAAGAGGCTGCATGCATCCAGCCACGGTAAAGATGGAGCCTGTGGAGAGGTGTTTGGAACTTGCTGTTTCTGGGCAAGGCACAATTCCTGCCGCAAAGGCTAAATCTGTAGAAGCCACCATGTCACTGAATTTGGGGAAAGACTGTTTCTGTCATGTGTTTATTGTAATAAACTTCTGAGAATAAAGATTTCCCCTTCATATCTGCCTTCCACATCCCACAAGTTACTCTGACTGACAAACTCTACCCTGGAACTGTTCGAGGAAGGGGATTTTAGGAAAGACTTCTCAGCTTGGGACTGGTGATGATAGTGCCAAGTTCATAGCAAACAATTGAGTACCACTGCCAACAGTCTGTGACATGTAAATGCCACGTCCGAGATGTTTAAATTGGGAATAAATAGAATATGCATGAACAATTAGCAGAATCGGATACCGTTTTTTTTTTTTTTAATGCCAAGTTCCTTACAAACTTAAGTAATATTATGAAAAATGTTTTGGAGGCACACAATACAAAGTACATTTGGTTAGCTGAATCCAGGTTAAAAAAAAAAACCTTCAAAAATTAAGAAATATGAGGAAATACTTTCAATTCATGCATAATAAAAGAGAATATAACATCTCTTAATTCTACATAAAAGCTAATATATAAATATTTGAGGAAGGAGTTAGTGTAAGTATACATCCTAAATCACTATATTATATATAATAATTCCTATATATATTAATTTTATACAAGCATATACATATAAACATATGTTCAGGCATTTATTTTTCATCATAGGCACTGACTCTGTCTTACTGAACATTTTATCATATTTTTTTATGCTAGCAGATACTTTAATTACATGTAAGACTTTTATAAGAAAGGAAGAAAAACTAAAGCAGATTTCAAATGAATATCATACAGACACATAATGGCTTGCCTTCTCTATCTTTCCTAGTTGTCCGTAGAGACATTCCATCTAGCTGCTGGAGATAGCCTCCTTGCCTTGACAGTTTCCCTGTTGTTTCTGTGCACAATCTTGGTTGCTTTTTTTTCTCAGAGGTTTCACTATTTGAGAGGTGTGTTTACTCTTTGTCAAGGTTTGGTTTTCCAAAGCTCTAAAACAATGCCTTAAGCTTCTATCAAATAGCCAGGGACTCAGATAATTTCTTCATAGTGCATTAAGAGTCCTACCTATACTTGGACCTACACTGGGAATATACTGTATCAGAATAGTTTAATATTCTTTATGCTTATTGGTAATTTAATTATAAGTTTGCCAAACTGAACATTATTAAAAAATGGTGATTTTTGTTTATATAGTTTTAAAATTATCTTGTCTGAAAATGCTTTATAATAGTTAAATAATATGTGCATTAGTATCATTTTAATAATTATATACTTTCATGTATTTTTTAAAGATTTTATTTATTTATTTGACAGAGAGAGACAGAGCGAGAGAGGGAACGCAAGCAGGGGGAGTGGGATATGGAGAAACCGGCTTCCCACCGAGCAGGGAGCCCCATATGGGTCTCGATCCCAGGACCCCGGGATCATGACCTGAGCTGAAGGCAGACGCTTAATGACTGAGCCATCCAGGCACCCCTATTTTCATGTATTTTTAATAACATGATAACAACATAGTATATCAAATACAAGATAGGGGTGAAAGTTCTTAGTTTAAGTACTAATGCAACTTTTCTGTACACCTATGCTTATAGGGAAAGCACTAACCTCCTTTGGCCTCCATTTTAATTGTTGAAAAGGAGTAAAAACTTGCAAAAAAAATGAACAGGGGAGGGTGGTGCCAGACATCCTCTTCCCGCTTTAAGAGAAAGTGTATATCCTTTGTGTATTGCTGGCTATTGAAAGGCTATGATATAAAGGCTCTTACTGGGGTGCCTGGATGGCTCAGTCTTTAAATGTCTGCCTTTGGCTCAGATCATGATCCCAGGGTCCTGGGATCGAGACCCATATGGGGCTCCCTGCTCGGTGGGAAGCCTGTTTCTCCATATCCCACTCCCCCTGCTTGTGTTCCCTCCTCGCTGTCTCTCTTTCTGTCAAATAAATAAATAGTCTAAATAAATAAATAAATAAATAAATAAATAAATAAATAAGGCTCTTACTTCTCACGATCGTTACTTTATCCTGGGTTTCTCTGTCTGAGAGTAGGCACGTGGTTTCTAATGAGCTTGATCTCATAGGCAGATGTTGCTTGTGAGTTCCATAGTTTCTCTCTAGGTATGACTTACAAGGCTTCATACCTGGAGGAGTATATTCAACATCTCGAAGTCACAGTTTTAATATTTATACCATGGACATAGCAATAACTACTGTGTAGAATTAAGAGAATTAGGTGCCTACAGGAGCACTTGATACTTAAAAGATATCAAATGTACATTTTCCTTATGCAATCATAAATAGCTACTTTTAGTTTTGCTTTTAAACAATGATTACCTTTTTTGCAAGACATTTTGAATATTTATCAATATTCTGAAACTTACCTATACTGTAATTTCAGCACCTGAAATTCATTTGCCAGTTTCTCACCCGTAAATTAAGAAATTTATCTATGTTTTTATTTTGCAATGTTGCGTTCAACCTGAATTCCCTTTTTCCATAGTACTATTCAAGCTTAGAACTATAATATGCATCTTATGTCAATTCTGTTTTCTCACATGGGCAACATGTAGCTTCATATTTTATATGACTAAACTCAAACTCTACTTTTCCAAATTAATTATTCTGTATCTGTTTATATTTAGCTTCGACCATTTCTCTCTGGATCTCGTCATTTCGTTTAAGCCACTGAAGAAGTCATACTGTATGTAATGTGTTGTCTTAGGCTTTGGAAGGGGAAAATACAAAGAAAAGTAAAATGTTGTCCCAACCCTCAGAGAAATATAAAATGAGCTCACCTTTTATATTTCTCTGAGTCTATTGTTTTCCTCATTTTTTTCCTCATGGTTGGCTCCATGTAATAATTCCATAATTCAAATTTATTTCACATCACATCTCAATAAAGCTGGCCTGCCCTACTGTGCTGTTATGAGGTTAGATATAATAACATTTGTGAAGTCTACTAAAAAAAAGTACTTTTTGAATAGAGGAAACAATAATATTTTCCCCCTGTTAACTCTCTTTTGTGTTTTTTTAAGGTAGGAGTCATGCTTTTTTCACACTTGGTTTGTTTTGGACTCTAATGAATAACAGTGTCACTTTGAACAATTTACTGAACCTTCCTAAAGTACTTTTCCACATTATCAAAATGAAAAATATAATAGCACCTATCCCCAAGGACTGTTGTAAGGATTAAATGAGATAATCCACATAAAGTGCTCAGCATAGCACACATAGAAACACTGAATAAATTAAAAGAAGAAAAATAATAACTAGCATTTATCACTAATGATATAAAAGGCATTTTATTGAGTTTTCATGGTAATTAATTTAATTTACACATTAAACCCATGAAGAAAGTACTATTGTTATAGCTACAATAATTATTATTGTAGTTTTAACACTTAACTAGCACAGTGATGGGCACACAGTAGACAATAAATATTTGCTATACTTTTGTTAACTCTAGGTTATAATTACCTTTAAGGCTTCAATTAGCTGTATTAGTAAACATTCTTTCAAGAATAGAATCTGACCACAGCAGAAAAGGAATTTACTTAAAGACATGGATTGGATAGCTCACAGAATCAGCAGGAGGACTGGAGATTCTGGCTCAAAGGCCACGTCAGGAATACTACCTAAATCACATAGCAAGAGCAATTTTTTTGAGGACATCGAGGAGCAAAAGAATCTACAACTGTCATCTCTGATACCCCAATGCAAAGTATTGAATTCATCATTATCAATAATGTTGCTAGATAATTCATTTGATGCAACTTCCAACATTTGTACATCTTTGTTACAAAGGTTGTTGAAGGAGCAGTTCTTCATTTTGGAGAGAATATCCAAATGTGCCAGAACCACTGACTTAGAAATTTCACGCAGGCATTGAGTAGTTCAGCGTTCATAAGATTTATTTGCAGTCTTTGTACACAGCTAAGGTATGGGCCAGAAGCCAGAATACATGCTACTTGTGTTTTTCATATCTTTTCAGTATGAATTCATTAACAAAATACATCCTGTGGCATGATGAGATGATCTATGTTCCTATGAAATAAATTGTACCACAGAGGCTGTGAGATGATTGAACCCCAGAATAAAATGAGAATGTTTAACTCTTGTACCTGACATATGAAAGAAAACTGCTTCTGGTATATTCTCTGTTTAAAATGATAGAGAAAACAATTTGTACCAGAGAAGAAGCTCTATCCCTAGTGCCAGAAGTCATGCCACCAGTAAGCTACCACATCTGGAATAGCAGTTTTAATTAGAGTTGCTCTATGATTAAGCTGTAGCCAACATGGTGAGTTAATTGGAGATGGAATATGAATACTATCCTCATAATTTTCAGTACTGAATGGATCTCTAATTCCTGCAATTATGTCAAGTATACAAAACAAGCAATATCACTTTGGATTTAGTCTTTTGGTAGGAAAGGGAAGCTTCATTTTATCCTTCCTACCTAATAGACTTTATTTCATAATACATTGGGGAGCCAATGTTCTCCTATTTTAATTCTTTAGTCAGGGACTAGGAAAATAAAGATGGCATGAGTTAAGGTCCCACTGGACCTAATTTGAGGGGGAGTCAGGGAAAACCCAATTTACTGTCTTATTTCTATAAGGCTACACACTGATTCCTGGAATATTCTGGCATTCAGGGGCCCTAAGAATTAATTCACAATGTAAAAGAAAGATTTGCCCTACTTAAACTGTGTTATAGGAGTTCCGAGGCTTTGAAATGATTCAGGACTGGGAATTCAATAGGGTCTCATTCTTCTCTCTCATGATGACTCAAGTCAGGTCTTAGTCACCAGACTTAATTTTTTTTTTTCAGTTATACAAATCAAATAGGACCTTAGGGCAAGGGTCCTGATTTAAATCCCTGGGGACCATGAGCTGATGAATAAACTACAAAATTCCTACTGGTTAGACCTTTCTAAGTAGCACACTGGACCTGTAATATATTACAATACCTATGTTCATTGTACCTCTGTTGATTAATAGCTGCCACCAGGCCTCAGTTACAGAGTATTAATTGTATCCTCATTGAAATCAGAATTTTCCTGATTTCACAGATTTTCACACTAACTGGCATCCCAGCTTAGAGAAAACAGCAAAGTATTCATCAGAGATGTCAGCATTCTTTTCACCAATGTGTGTAATTTTTTTTCTCCAATAAAAATCAGCAAATTCTGGGGCGCCTGGGTGGCTCAGATGGTTGGGCATCTGCCTTCGGCTCGGGTCATGGTCCTGGGGTGCTGGGATCGAGTCCCGCATCGGGCTCCCTGCTAGGCGGGGGGCCTGCTTCTCCCCCTGCCTCTGCCTCTCTCTCTCTCTCTCTCTCTCTCTCTCTCTCTCTCTCTGACTCTCATGAATAAATAAATAAAACATTTTAAAAAATCAGCAAATTATTGGTAGCCTATTGGAAAATTAATTTTAGAATAGTTTCAAAAAACTTCCCTGAGGCATGATGGGTGATGGAAGTGGGGCGAGATGAGCGTTGTCTTCCCAGTGAAGGTTACTGCTTTGATTAAGATTATTACAATGGCTGAAAGCAAGACAGCATTAGTCTATGAGACAAAGAAAAAGGTGCTGTTTCTTGGGGGCAAGGAAATAAGCATTAATGATTAATGCTTTGAATTATTCTGAGTTAATTTCAGTCCTCCCGTATATCTACCTTCCAGTTCCCATGTTCCCATGCCTTCCCAATCAGTGTTCTTTCTAACTTTAATTTAACAGATCTGGCAGGAATTTAAACTCAATCTTGGGATCAAAATTTGTTTTGAAGCCCTACAGCTGCAAGAGATAAAAGAGTCCTTTAGCACAGTCTTTGAAAGTCTCCAACATTCATTCTATCCTTTGAGAAGAATATAGGAATTTGAGCTCTCTAAGCAAGCCATCTCTATTTGTAGTAACCAACTTACCCTCAGTCTTTGAATTTTTCATGTTCTTCATTCAGTTCTATGCAGGCACATAGTCCCAAATGCTGTTTCTGCACATTCTAGATGAGCACAGGTGGTATTTCTTTTGTCAAATTTCCACCCGTAATACCATATGGATTTAAAAAGCCTCTGTCTCAACTAGTCTAGGACACCAAGTATATGTTCTCCCTATTGCACACAAAAGCTATTGCCAAACCACTTTGGGTACCAGTATTTTATTTGCCCAGATTCTTTGCTGCAAGTTAAAAAAAAAAAAAAAAAAAAAAAAAAACAAGCTCTAGCTAACCGAATCTTATAAGGACTTTATTAAAGCATAGCATTAAAGTATAGCATGTGGAATCATCAAGTAATCTAGAGAGGCATACTCTTGCTACATAGTCAAGATAAAGTCAAAAATCTTGCATAAGACTTATTTAGTGAGGTCATCACTGCTAACTGCAATAAATGCTAGACAGCTCCAAACACTACCATTACTGTGGTAACCACTACTTCCTAAGAGAATTGCTCTGGGCCTCTTCTTTGCTATTGCATCAACAGCTTAAGATTCCAAAAATGGATGGGTACAATGGATTCCTATTGTTTATATGATGCACCCACTCTGTTTCTGCCTGGGCACTGGGAAAGTAAAGACCTGAGTCTTGCAAGTTCTGTAGTTAAAGCTCTGTTTAGGTAATTTCTCAAACATTTGATAAGGAATTCATAAACAGGACAATCCAATCAAGGACAGATCATTTGGATCACTGTATTAAAGTATCTTAATATAAAAATATGCTGTATCTTTCAGAGAAAAAGAAAACTGGAAAAACACAACTTATTTCTAGGCAGCTGCTGGGGAATTAGGATCAGTTTTAGATTTATGCCCTTGTGGACCCATCACTTTGTAGCCTCATAAAATTGGCCAGTTCACAAGCTATTGAACAGACTTGTCATTTACTTTATGCAGCATTATAGTATTTTGTCAATTTCAGTACAAACTTTATTCTCATGACTTATAGAATGGTGTGAATAGACTTACATTGATATGTGGCCACTCAAAGTCATGCCAGTGATTCACTGTAGAAGTTGGGAAAATTCTAAAATGATACAAATCATTCAAATAGTCCCTATGAAGTGTTTAGATTAAAAAAAACTTTGTAAAAGTAAAAATTGAATAATTATAGTCAGAATTATGGAGTGGGTCAAAATTTTTGTATTCATTGTACTCTCACAGGGGTCAGATTTTCACTTCAGTCCTTGGTAACTTTCTGCCGTTCAGGACACTGATTGCCTGAATTTTCTCTCTCTCAACTTTTTTTTTCATATCAGCCCTCTTCCTACTCACACATCCCCACTTGTTTCTCAATTTCTTGTGTTACCTATTTAAGGCCACAATTTCTGTGGTGTCAAGGTTTGCAACTAATTGAGGCAAATCTTTGCTAGTGAAAATCAGAAGACAGAAGAATCCATGCTATCTTCTAGAAAACTGACTCTCGAGGAACAAAAAGTAGCTTTATAACAGGGTGTTCTGGTTGGGCAATAACTTTGAAGACCAGTGATAGGCATAATTTGATGTTTATTTGTCAGCTCTGGAGGTAGTACTTATCATAAGGATAAACCTATTTTAGACTAAACCAACAAATTAATAAATAAAAATCCAGCCATAGAAACAGAATGTATTTTTCCATGTGTTCAGGGTATAGTACTGCATTCAACGTAAGGAAGTAGTGTATGCTTTATTAACTTATTGCTTAACAGGAAATTTGTGTTACTGTAGTTGTTATTAAATATGTATTATTTCAGAAAATCCTGCATTCCCAACCATAAGCAGAAGAGATGAGTTTGAAGGCATTAGATTGGTAATGTCACAAAATCAGAGATGATGATGCTTTCTGTTTAAAAACAACGTTTCATAGATTCTTCAGATATATCGGACACACATTTTTTTTTTTTGCCTATTACCTATTTTCATTTTAAGATGCCCTGTGTCCCTGCATATTTCACCAGATATTATACAATATTTTATTATTATGATGACTATTGCTATACTTGCAGAATAATTAAAATTGTCATCCATAAGGAAGTGTCATTTCTACTGAAAGATACTTTGATTGTCTCAATATGTTAATTGTTTGGGAAAAATGCATGAAATGTGAAACTAGGAGGCTTTTACTTTTCTATTAATAAGCAATTAAATAAGATCATTTTTTTTAAATGTCTGACACATAAGATATGCAAATAGTGTATTGACAATTCAATAGTATTTTTTGGCTATCTTTTTATATTGATTCACAATATTTATTTAAGTTCTAATCTAACAACACAGGCATATGAATTCATAAAAACCATAAAAGCACCAGTTTCCTCTCTCAGTCCTTCTTAACCATAGTCCTACTTTCTAATGGAAGCAGATTCTGTTTTGGATTATTTTCATGGATTTATAACTCAAAAAATTTCTAAATAATAATGAAAAATACCTGATTAGTTTTCTACACTTCTGAGGAAGTACATTACATGGTCTCAAAGCTCTAGAAAATTTAGAATGCTTTAGGGGGCACCTGGGTGCCTCAGTTGGTTAAGCATATGACTCTCAATCTCAACTCAGGTCTTGATCTCAGGGTGATGAGTTCAAGCCCTGCATTTGGCTCCACACTGGGCATGGGGCCTACTTTAAAAAAAAAAAATGCTTTACAACACCTATGAAAATATATTCTAAATCAGTTCTGAACAGAGATTCTGAATATTTAAAAATACATAATCAGTGATATTGGTCAGTGATTTTCATATTCATCAATATAGGCAGAAACATAAATCAGGGTTTACATATTTATGACTGGTTATTTTACACCCTGAAATTTTCAGTTTTCTACTCTTACTTATTTAATTCAATTGTGAAGCATGAGAATAGAGTACAAACGTATAAATACATAAGATTGATATGTCAATGCAGTAGTGTTAATAAAAATCTTAGCTAACATTAGAGTTATGAAAGTAAAGATCATCTGTATTCTACTTACATAACGATGCCAGTAAAATTTATGTAAAGGTTTATTGGAGGGACTGTATTAATATTTAAAGCACTTAAAAGAGTTCTTGTCAAAGTAAGAAATAATGAGAGAGACACAGAGAGATAGGGATGAGGAGAGAACAAATTAGTTCCAAAATTAGCTAATCAAATATCAGGTGTTACCTAGAGTTACTATCAAGGGAAAGGGGGGAAAAAAGGAACAAAGCTTGTTCAACGATTTAAAAAAAAAAAATACTTCATTTTGAATGGAGTAGTAGCAGTATAGAAAGTCAACATGGTACCTCTCTAGTCTTCTATAACTTACTGGAAAATTGTCACCTAGCCTAATTCTCTTTGCCTCCATGGAATTCATTAACATCATGCATTTCTTTCTGCATTATTTTTTGCTTGATGTGAATTAGTTTTGTTAAGAAGATTGATTGACTATAAATTCCTGCAAGCAAGAGGATGTTTATTACCATTATTATTATTGTTGCTGTATTATTTTGTTTCCCTATAGTCCTCAAGACCATGCAGAGCAAAAATGCTCAGGTGGTACACACTTAACAGGTATTTCCAGATTAATATCTCTCTAATAACCTAGATACTAAATTTAGCTTTTCTACGTTCTTTTTATATAACATTAATTTGTTTTCTTTTATAAATTTATTCACCCCAAAATGTATGTCTAGTCATTGCTTACTTGCCATTTGAAAAGCAATAGTACTTTATCTTTGACATGGCTTTTGGCAACTACTGTAGGATAAAATGTTATCTTGCATCCCCTAATCATTGTATTGTCTCTTTGTAGTTATGTAAATCCCTAGATTTATATGGCAATTCTACTGTATCATTCAAATTTCATGTTCACAGTCTATAAATATGGATCTTACTAATTGCCAAGCACAAAAGAAAAGATATCCACGGGAATATTTCTGGAGATTCTCTTGATTTCTAAGTAGAATGAATTTCAGAAATGGAAGATGTTATTTTAATATCAGAAATTATCTCATGTCATTTGCCATTTAAAAAAATAAGATAAAAGGTTTATCCACAGTCACTCTCAAAGACTGAAATATCTGTATGCTCTGTGCACAACAGGTGTCCAGTAAATATTTTGAGTGACTGTCAGTAGTGACTCCTAATGACTTCATAATGAAGTAATTATTCAAGGGCCATGTTAAAACTGTGTCTCTTAGAAATTACATAGTGACAGTTTTCAGTTGACATACACTATAACATACACTTCAGTAATATAAAATGCATTCTATTTTAAAATATTATTTAACTTGAATAAAATTTACTAATTTAGAAACTTTCAGAATAGTATTATAACAAACAATGAAAATAATTAAAATGTGTATAGCCATGAAACAATAAAGTCTTATCAAAAGTGTTCAAGTAAAAGATGGCAATGAAATGAATGATTAGTTTTCAAAGTGACGGCATCTGCTCTGTGAATAATCCAAGAAATGCTTTCCAATTTCCATGCATCAACTCTTTTATTCAAAAGAGGGAATTTCTCAAAAGAGACATATGGGACCAAACGAAACGTAGGGTACTGTGAAATTGGAATTTTAAAATGCATCTCTTATTTATACCCCACTTACTTAAAAAAATGATTTGAAGCATATCAAATGGCTACATCCTCAAAAATCTTCCTTCATAAATCATTTTTTTCTTTTGTTTTATTTTTTTCCTTCTCCTTCTGGTAAAAGTCGATACCATAAATGTCCAAAAGATGCCAGAGAGCTGTATTCATTTGCTCTAGGTGAAATAACAACTCCAATAACATGACTATCATTTTCTGTTAATTGCCAAAAAATTATATTTGCAGCATTGATGAAAGGGTCTGGATCTGAATATTGAAATAGCCCTAATACATAAAATAACTATAAATTAGTTGCTCTAAATACGTATATGTATTAATGTAATTTGCCCAAGTGAATGGCATAGTTTAAGAAATGACAATTTGGAGGTTTTAAAATAGTGTGTTAGAGACACTGCCCACATCAAGAAACGGCTATTCTATTGACACACCTTATCCAAATCCAGTTAAATAAAAGTAGCTGCAACTGAACATTTGAAGACAACTGTTTTTGAATTGGATATTTAAAACTAACTAAATGGTAATATAAAGAGCTGTTTATAACATCATACAATTTTAAAGTGAAATGAGATTATGACCATCCACAATGTTCTATTTCAGTTTCAAAGGAAGAAAAGAAGGCAAGGAGAGGCTGAAGTTTAACGCATACCATGTAACTTTTCGATGGGTAGAATAGTGACTAAAATATCATTTGTCTCACTTGCCAAATAATGCTTTTTCAGCCACTGAAAACACTTTAGAAATCTTGTGGTGGGTTCATGTGTTTGTGGGGAGGAAACTCAGCTACCTACTACAGTGAAATGGATGTAACATGAGAGTCTCAATAAAACTGATGTTTTAACGCAATAGTAAAAGCAAAAAAAGGGGCTTTTTTTTGAGTCCCTGTTGATAATATTTACTCTGGAAGAAAAGGCGAGATGGGGGAAAGGCTATACTACCTTTTGCTTGGTGTATGAAAATGTTTTTATTGAGGTAAAATTATATAACATAAAATTTGCCATTTTATCTATATAGTTCAGTGACATTAATTACATTAACAATGTTGTACAACCATCACCACTATCTTTTTTCCAAAAAGTTTGCATCACCATAAACAGAAATTCTGCTGCTATTATGCAATAGTGTTCCATTCACTCTTTCCTCACCCCCTGGTAAATTCTAATGTATTTTTTATCCCAATGAACTTGATTACTTTAGATATTTCATGTAAGTGGAATCATACAATATTTGTCTTTTTTTTTTTGGTCTGGTTTATTTTATTTACATATTTTCAAGGTTTATTCACGCTGCGACATGTATCAGAACTTCATTTTATTTTTATGGGTCAATAATATTTATATATATATATATATGTACACCATAATTAGCATATATATTCATGTATGGATGAATAGTTGGGATGTTTCCATCTTTTGGTTATTGTCTCAGCTACCTTTTGTGTCTAGATAATTAATAGACCTTTAGATAATTGCTTGTTTTAGTGTAGCATCAACTTTTGTTTCTTTGTTGGTTAATCAGACATTTGAAAAGAAAACAATTTCAGATATAATAATTATCAGCACAAAAACAAAAGCCAGAATTAGAGCTTTAAATTCTTTTTAATTTTTTATTTTTGGTATACACTTTGTTTTAAACTGCTTTGTCTTGACAACTTAGAATATGGTTAAAGGGAATAACTAGAAGGCATAGTTGAATATTGTAATTTTCTATTTTAAAAGCTTTCACTTTTTCTTTGAACATTAATATAATCATTTACTAATGAATATATATATATATTTTCTATACTGAGTTAATGAAAATATTTCTTTAATATGAAACACTTAGAAAGGATTCTTAATACTAATGCCAAAAATGAAAGCTAGATTAATGATGACTACTTGTGGGAGAAAGTTCATTCAAATACCATCAAAAGGAGAACATGGAAAAATTAAATTCAGCTTAAACTTTCTGGCTAAACTATTTGTTTTAGTATAAGTTATTTTAATTATCTTCTACCATGAAAGTTCTATTTTGAGGGGAACAAAAAAGAAAATTCTAAAGCATGAAAAAAATCAGAATTTGCTATTAATCTGCTACACACAAAATAATAGCATTCATTTTTATATTAACATATTAAATGTGTTTGGGGAAAAGGGAAAAATAATTGTTTTATTAAAGTATTTAATTTTAACATTTTTCCAGATGAATTCAAGTTCTTTATGAAAAGGCTACCCATGAATTATTTCCTCAACACCTCTACCATAATGCATTTGTGGACAATGGATTCTAATTTTCAGCGCCGCTATGAACAACTGGAGAACAGCATGAAGCAACTATTCTTAAAGGCGCAGAAAATTGTACACAAGCTCTTTAGCCTTAGCAAGAGATGTCATAAACAACCCCTCATCAGCTTGCCAAGACAAAGGTAAGACATTTGTGGCAATATAGACAACTGAGGACATTGTTTTGACGGTGAGCTCTATTTATTTTCTGAATGCAGATGTGGTAATTATACATAGCATGCTGTTATAATTTATATCATTAAAGATAACTTGAAAACAACATTTCTCTTAAGTCTCAGAATAATAAATTTTATTTCCAAAGCAATAATCCAATGGAGAACCCATATGCTGACACTTCCTTGTTTTTCATTTTCTTTTATTATCAGAATCAGGAAATCATTCTCTTTTGTGTGGTAGTTAACTAATAATTGTATTACAGTGAACAGAAAAACACAAACCCTACAGCTATATTGTAAGCATAGAAGTAAGCAGGACCACAAAGTGAAATTTCTCAATATGTAATTTTCAAATAAAAGAATTTAAAGTTCATTTTCTTTGAGCAGTGTTCATAATAACATGAATAAACATGAATAAACCTCATTCTACATGAATCTGACAATTGCTGGAAAAACTTGTAATCATTTATATGAATAATGACAGACTATTAAAATATTTGTGTCTGAGCTAATTTTGTGAAGCATAGTTTTTGGATTTTGCAATCAGTGCTATGAGAAGTTGTATTTATTTATTTGAAGTCAGATATTTTTAAAAAATAGCAAAATAAAAAGCTAAGAAAAATAGGAAAACATCAGGAAACAAAACTGCGTCTGTATTAGTATCTCTGTTATATAATGCTTGAATTTTGACTTGATGCTTCATTATGAGGAGAAATCTATAATTATAGATTTTTTTCACTGAAAAAAATGTGGAAGTCCATACATTTTTTAAAAGTTCAATTTCAAAATAGATCATTGGCATTGTTTTTATAATTCAGTGGTTTTTAGGATACTCAAAATTTATGCAAATACCAGCTCTTGAGAACATTTTTGTTGTCCCAAAAAGCAACCCGGCACCAATTAGTAGTCCCTCCCCATACTTGCACACCCAGCTCGAAGATATTTGCCTCTAGAAATTTGTCTAATCTACTATTTGTCCCAATAATTTGCCTATGTTTGACATTTCATATAAATGGAATCATATAGTATATGGTCTTTTGTGACTGGCTTCTGTTACTTAGTGTAGTCCTTTCAAGTTTATCCATATTGTAGCACCTATCAGCAGTATGGGTACATTACATTTGGGTTATCAATTAATTATTTGAAGGACATTTGGGTTGTTTCCACTTTTGGGCTAGTAAGAATAATGTTGCTATGAACATTCATGTACATTTTTAAGTGGACATTGATGTTTAGTTTTCTTGGGTATATACCTGAGAGTAAAATTGATAAGTCATAAGATAACTTTATATTTAACATTTTGAGGTAATGCCAAAATGTTTTCAAAGGTGGCTGCACCATTTTATATTTCCACCAGCCATGAGTGACAGCTCCAAACATTCCACATCCTCACTAATACTTGTTACTATCTGTCTTTTTGATAATAGTCATCCTAGTAGATGTGAAGTAGTACATTTTTGTGGTTTTAAATTACATTTCCCCAATGACTAATGATGCTGAACATCTTTTATGTGTTTATTGTCCATTGTGTATCTCTTTTGGAAAATTTTATTTAAATCCTTCCCCATTTTTAAACTGTCTTTAATTTTTATTATTGAGTTTAAGTGTAGTTCTATATTGGGATGCCAGTCTCTTATCATCTCTGTGATATACAAATATACCCTTAGTATTGGTCTTTTACTCTAAAATGTGGAACAATAAGCAAAAAGAAACAAAATGAGACCTGCAAAATGAACCTCAACTAGTAAGATGATTTCTTGACACTTTCTCTATAATGACATGTAGGTTGAAGTTTTTCTTTGTAATGCATAGTGTAATTCATCCTTGAGATAAAGTAGGATACTCAGGTTAATCTCACCAAGTTTACACTGTCACCATCGTTGCTTTCATGAATTCATGTGAAATTAAAATCTTCATTTCTTACTTGAATAAATTGGGAAGCCTGTGGTAATCTGGCTTCTTAAAGGTAGTGACCTTTTGCTACTACTCTAAAACTTTTGAGGTAAGGAACAATGACATATTCATTTCATTAAAGGACAATAATTATAGCAATTATTAAAAAATATTCATACATAATCCCTACAAAATAATTCAACTACACTATTTTGTGCTGTTATATATTATTCACAAAATGGCCAAGGATACCTCGATATATTACATTTAAGGTGTGTTGGTAAAAGTTTAACAACCAACTTTCCAGGCGGGGGGAACCCCTAATTTATAGCATTTGACAATTCTTGTGATATGCATAATTGGCTCTTCTGAGCCAATATATGCAGGCAGCAGCACACCACTAAGAACTGATTAAAATATTTTTATGAAGTTATCTCTTCTTCATTAATAGTAGAAGGTGAGATATGATAAAATCCCTTCTCTAATGTCACAGGGAAGAATTAAGTTTAGGTCTATGTTATTCTTATCTGAGAACTATGTCATGCACTTCCTGTATATGCTCAACAGTGGGGTTTAACAAATTGGCACATGGGCTGTAACTGATCCTCCAACTCTTTTTTATCAGCCCCCAAGGAAAAACTGTTTTATACATTTCAAATTGTTGAAAAAATCAAAAGTGAATGGCATTTTTTGGTTGATGAAAATTGTATGGAACTAACATTTTAATATCCATATAAAGAAGCACACTCGTATGTTTACATATTGTCTCTGGCTACTTTCACACTATAATGGCAGAACTAGATAGTTGCCACATAGTTACATGGTCCTGAAACCCTACAATATTTGTTATCTGGTTCCTTACAGAATAAAAATTTGCTGACATATGTTCTAACGTGTACTCTATCTTTAAAAGTGTTATTGAGTGTTTTAAAAGAATTTAATCCATATATCATTGAAATATTTTATATTATAAATACATGTTATGCTAAATACAGTATATTTTAACTTTAGTTTTCATCATATGGAGACCTTATACAACCAGATTGAATCCTGAATCCTGAGTGTTCATGGAGTAATATTGAATATTTTACTAAAAATTTCTGTAGTATATATGTGTGTGTGTGTATATATATATATACATATAATATCTACATTACATATATATAATATATAATATATATGGATACATATAACTATATATGTATGTTTATTAGCCACCCAGTGGCTTATGTATAATATACATGCAAATATATAAATATATATACATCATATACAAATATATACATAAATATATAAAATATATATTTATATTATGTATCTGTGTAAATATATTTTAACTAATATAACACCTATAAGAGTAGTCTAAAACCCTGCAGATCAAAATGATTTTAATTCAAATGCCATTTCAAATTGATATCCAAATACAAATTTGGATTATTTCATAAAGTGAGTCAACATTTTTGAGTTTAAGTGTAATTCTGTATTGGATGCCAGTCTCTTATCATCTCTATGATATACAAATATACCCTTCCATTCTGAGATGTTTTTTAACTGTCTTTGTGTATCTTTTCTCTCGCTCTCAATCTCTCTCTTCAGTCTAAAAGTTTGTCAATTTTTGTCATCTATTCAAGGAACTAACTTTTAGTTTTCTTAATATTCTTCACTATTTTTCTCTTCCTTAATGACTTTTCCACTGTAATCATTAGTATTTCCTTCCTCTGTTTGCTTTGTGCTTATCAAGATTTTCTAGTTTTGTAGAGAGAAGGGTTGGGTTATTGATTTGAATACTTACATCTTCTTTAATATAGGCTTTCACAGCTATAAATTTCCCTCTAAGCGCTGCTATAAGATCCAGTGCATTTCTTTCTCTGAGGCTTTGTTATCCAGCTTTTTTTAATTTCTAACTGAAATGTGACTATTTCTGTCCCATATGTGTTACCAAGTATTTACAACTCTGTAACATAGGCAAGAAAAATAGAAATTTTAATATTTTCAAAGTGAGAATGAGAATGGTATTTATATCTGACATGCAGGAATAATGTTTAAAAATCCTTTAAATCATATTTGTTTTTCCCTTCAGTTTCTTTTCATCTCTTTTCAGACTATTTTCTTACTTCCCTTTCTCCTTTGCTGAATATCCAGACACTTTTTTAACCCTTCCTCTTTATTGACCCTCATTTCTTCAGTATAACCCCTCCTTACTGAACTCTTTCTATATTTTTGTTATGCAAAGTGATTTGGTGCTCTTAGAAAATCAATTTACAACTTCTCACTAATCTACTACAAAATGGTGCCCCCCCACCTTCGACCAACTTTCTTTTTTAATGCATTAGAGGATTACATGTAACAGATTTTTTCTTTTTTTTAAGTTTTTTCATACTTTCAAATATATGAGATATCTGATTTATCCTTCCAATAATTTTCTCTTGTACCTCAAATAATTCAAATCAATTTCCTTCACTTATAATAATAGGGGAACTTTTTAACAAATATAAAATCTAATAAAAACCTGGATCCATTTTGACTATGTCCTGAAAGCAGTAAAAATGAAGTATAAAAATGTGATTTGCCTGTGTTAATAAATATCTTCTACCTGCCATAAAGCTTATTTGAGTTAGAGAAGTACTTTCAAAGTCTAATACTATAAATATGTTTGCTTTTCTGTTTGTTTTGATAGTTAATTTTGTCAAAACCCATGTATTATTACAGTATGTAGAGTTCTGTAATATTTAAGGAATGGATCTGTAATGTAAATCCTTAAGTTGGCCAACTGCTTGTAGTTGATTTTGGACTACAAAATTGTGACAGTCAGATATATCATTACAAAAATTAGAAAATAACAAATTTAGTTACACACTGCTTCCTGAGATCAAAATCCATGGCTAGTACATAAAAGAAACATCCCAGGCCCTTGCCATCTTTGCATTGGTCTTTGGAGAAATAAAGCAACAATGATGCAAGGATACATTTTATCCAAATTCATTATTTCAATTACATTATTCTCCATATACCAATGTACTGGTTCAGACAACACCCTTCCCAAGTTAACAATGCTTAAAATGGGGGGAGATACAGAATTAAAAGTCTTTATAACTTTCCTAGGGCAATTTTCACTTTTATTTACATTTTTTATCCTATCACCATTCCCCCTTGGTCCTCAAGAGAAGAAAAGCAAAATTGAGTGACAAAGTGTTCCTACTTCTGAGTACCAGGTATGATTTCAGGTGACCTGTACATAAAACATTTTGCTGCTTTATATGCCTTAAGTGTAGCTTTTCTGTTATCTTAGTGGCAAATCCTGTAGCTGAAATCTTCTATAATGACTTTGACTAGTAGATGTCAAACTATTTGGTCTCAGGACCCCTTTATACTCTTAAAAATTATGGAGAAATTCAGAGGTTTTGTGTATGAGAGATAGAAATCCATGTATAAATGTATGTGCATATACATATATTCACACATATTTCCTATAGTAAAAATTGAAACAGAAATTTTAAAATATGTATTTATCAATACAATTAGAAAGAACAATAAGTATGATCACTGCATGTTAATATATATAATATTTAAATTTGAGTGATTTCTGCAGAATTATTTAATATTTGGCTTAAGAGAAGATAACTGAATTCTCATGGCTGTGTCTCTATGCAACTGGTTGCAAATTGTAATTTTATAATCTCACACAGATTTATTGGAGAAGAGAGTATTGTAATAGCCTTTTCAGATAATTGTGGATATTACTCTTTATACTGTACCAAAAATTCAACAAGTGGTAGATTTTAAAAAGTTATATGTAATTTGGAATCTAAAACCTTGTCATTAACATTTTCACATCTCTTACTTTATTTTGTCTATCCTGAACTTTTAAAATGGATCTTTAACCATGCATATGAAATCATGTGCCAGTCATTTGGAAAATATTGTTGCACTTAGTTTTGAAGATCTTCCAAATGTTGATAACATATCATTATAAAATAACAAAAAAAAAGTCATTCCTTAATATCATCATTGGGTTCATGAGAAAAGTCTTTGTTTATTGGGAAGCTGTTACTCTCATTGTTTCAGTACAAGTTTTCCAAATATCTAATTTTCACTTGAAAACTATACTTTTAACATTGATATTAAATATGTCAGTGGTTTGTCTAGAAGTGACAGGTTTGTTTCTTTCAGTTTTGACAACAGACCTGCCAAGTAGTCAAGTCTGGATAAACTAGTTTGTCAATTATTCTTTCAAGTAAAAATGGTTTGCCATGAAAAAATGTTTACCCCAGCTTGCAACTGAAACAATTGCACAGGCATTTTGCCTCAAGGCAACCATTATAGTTCAGTGTGTAACACAAGCACTTTATTCATATTCCCATTTTGTTCTGACGTATGGATTTGTACTGAAAATTGAGACACAATAACTTTTTTATACTGCTTCACCAAGAACATTTTTAACTGAAACGTGCTTTCTTTTTGTTCTACAAGTATGTGGCAGAAAATAATGTATGCATACTAGTACAGCCGTTTAGTTCCACGGCTTTGCTTCATGCTAAGTCTCCAGCAATAGTTTACCCACCATTGCTTTTGGCATCAATGCAAATGTCAACTCAGTGAAAAAGAAAATAATGTCTCACAATTTCTATGAACTAGTTTTCACCTTGTGTATCCCCTGATAGGCTGTTGCCTCCACTTTCTCGCTGCCCATGCACCCACACCGAGAGCTATGTGGACCACTCCAGTAATGCTGCCCTAGATCAATTTCAACTCCTCGTAAGGACCTCCTAGACCCCAGACAAACCAGGGGGCTATAATTATTTGTCTTCTTCCTTTACTTCTCTTTCCTCACTAACAACCCCTGGTTTTGGCGGAACTCATGCTACACCACACCTCCTGGGTTTTCTTGGACCAGGGTGGATAATTCTAGTCAAACAGACAGAAGTGGAAAGAATACACGAAACTTCTGAATTGGAGCCTTAAAAGTAGAGGAATGCATGCCATCTACTTTCTCTTCTTCCCCATGGCTAAAATGAAAATGTGATGGCTTGGAACTAAAAGTGATGACATGAAGAAACTTGTTAAGGATAGCAAAACCCAATCTTTCTGAAGCTACCAAATCAGTCCTGAACTGTTTATATTTGTACTATTATTGAAAGAGGAATAAAATTGCATTTTTTCTGAACCAATATTATCTGGATTATGTTACTGCAGCCAAACTTGCATCCTAATAATAAAAGGACTTTACTGAGTGGCCTCCAAGTCCTTTAATATTGCAGAATCTGTGATTTAATTAAAAATGGCATTTATATGATTAAGACAAGGGACTTTTGCTGAGAACAATTTTATATGAAGCTGTAGGGAAAAGGCAGGATATTAATTTTCCTTACATTTCTATGTTACAAAAGAATTTTTGTATTATTTTTTGTGTTTCAGCCACTCCATGATGACTTCCAGGCACATGCTAAGGACTAATGAAGCAGTATATTTAAGGAGTTTAATATTTAGATATCTTCAGCATGTGATTGAGAAATGTCAAAGATATAAATAACAATTATAAAGTACTCAGCACACGGGAAGGGCTTAAATAATTATTATTTAACTTTCCAAAACAGAAAACACGATTTCTTTTGTGTGTGTTTCTAATAATGAGTTTTCTTCAAAATGTGCTTTCATGTGTTTCATAGTCAAAACAAAATTTGTCATAAAGATAATAACATAAACGTAATAAGAAACACATTCTTTGTTACTTGTATAGAATAACACATAGTAGCCTGGATTCTTTTTTTTTTTTTAAAGATTTTATTTATTTATTTGACAGAGAAAGACACAGCAAGAGGGGGAACACAAGCAGGGGGAGTGGGAGAGGGAGAAGCAGGCTTCCCGCAGAGCAGCACGCTCCATGCGGGACTCAATCATCATGACCTGAGCGAAAGGCAGACGGTTAACGACTGAGCCACACAGGCACCCCAGAGTAGCCTGGATTCTGATTCAGGGAATCCAGGGATATGTTTTCAAAGAGGAAAGAAAAAGGAAAAAAAAAAGGAGAGAGAGAGAGTAAGTGTGCCCCACCTTCTTCTTGGTGTGGGGTCACTTCTACACAAATTTCAAATGTGGCAAATTTGTCTTTTCTCTCATGCCACTGACTTTTTTTAAATTGTTTCAAGTTTTTATTTAAAGTCCAGTTAGTTAATATACAGTGTAATACTAGTTTCAGGTCTAGAATCTAGTGATTCATCGCTTACATGTAACACCCATTGCTCATTGCAAGAAATCCCTCCTTAATGTCTATCACCCATTTAGCCCATCCCCCACCCACCTCCCCTCCAGCAACCCTAAGTTTGTTCTCTATAATTGAGTGTCTTATGTTTTGCCTCCCTCTCTTTCTTTTTCCCCCTTCCCCTATGTTCATCTGTTTTGTTTCTTAAATTCCACATGAGTGAAATCATATGGTATTTGTCTTTCTCTGACTGACTTATTTTGCTTAGCATATTACAATCTAGCTCCACCCACGTCCTTGCAAGTCAGGCCACTTCCTTTTACCTAATTTTTGGTGTAGCTTATACTTCAGATCTCATGGCTCTAAAATGCCCCTATCTTTTCACTAACATTCCTACTTTGACCTTCAGCTCATGATCTTTCAATTTATTAGATTTGGATAATGGTAGCTGAAAATAACCATTTTAAAATGAAGTCATATTTAGATATAAAAATTATTTGTGCTTTTTAAATCAGATACTTGCTAGCCATCACAGTACCTCACTTGAACCATTTTAGGTTGAGTTTTAAAAAATATTAAAATGAAAATCTGTAAGATTATAGTGCTGCGCTTGCTCTTTTTTTGTCTTTCTCTCATGTATAAAACATTATGTGGAACAATCAAAGATCTTGTGACCTTGACATTTTGTTGAGAGTATGCTGTCTACAACCCACAACTTTTGTAATGAGGTCCAAATTCAAGCCTTTAGATAGCTGCTTTTGAAAATACTCACAAAAATCAAGGGTCTTTGCTCCTCTTGGAAATTCTGTGGATTTAAGTGTATGTGTGCATTAGTACGTGTGTGAGAATAGTGCAAAACAACAGGTCAGCAGCTCACTACATTAAGTAAAAATCTTATACTAGTGTCTTTTTTTTTTTTTTACTTTAAATTAGTTTATTCTCTCATCTGAGGAAAAGGAAGCCAAGAAACAAAGGAAATAGTCTTGAGTATAACATATATTCCAAATAAGAGAGATTTATTCCTCTTTGTTTTTCATGCTCTTCACCTTCCAAATGTCATTTCGGTACCTCCTAGTCTATTTTCTGGACATTACAACACTTTTTAAGAAAGATTAAGAATGTCATTCCCAACACGTTTTTCCCCTGTGGTAACTCAATGGAGTTGCTAAAATAGTCAGATTTTTGAAGAGTAACAATGTAGACAGCTATATTGAGAAAGAATTTTTAACACTTAACCCTAACTTGTTTGAAAGAAAAAGTCCTATCAGGAAAATCTTGGAAATAAAGTCATAAGATCTATAATATCCAAGATTAAGAAGTCCCTTTGCCAGCTCTATTTGGAGTAGTACCACTTTGTTTAAACAATCGGAGTCAGCTGCTTATTTGACACTAGCCACAGGTCTGTGCCACAGAGAGTGGTTGAAGGGCTTTGCTATCAGTCCTCATTTTCTCTCCATTAAGGAGTTGATGATAATCCTTCATGTGTTTCACTAAATAACTTGCATCTTGTGAGACATTAATTTTTTTTCTAAAATAAATACATAAACACATACTTTTTAAAAAGAAGCCACAGGTAAGCACATTTGGAAACTGTAATTACTATGAATTCTACTTGAAAATCTACAATATCTATAGGCATGTCAAATATTCTAAAATGACCTACAATTAAAATAGTTTTTTTAAAGATTTTATTTATTTATTTGAGAGCGAGCGAGCCTGGGGAGGAGTGGAGGGAGAGGGAGAGGGACAAACTGACTCCATGTTGAATGTGGAGCCTATCGTGGGGCTCGATCTCAGGACCCTGAAATCCTGACCTGAGGTGAAACCAAGAGTTGGGCACTCAGCCGACTGAGCCACCCAGGCGCCCTGAAACAGATTTGTTTAAATATGGATTTTTCAGAAGAAAATTTTTTACTTCCTAAAACACCTATTGATGTCTCAGAGTATACAGTTGAAAAACACTGTACTATCATTTTTAATCCCAATTCTTACAGATTCTAGATTTTCCATCCGTTGTGATATAGTCACCTCAATCACCATAAAATAATAATAATAGTAAAATAATAATAATTACCTTGAGCTTAAAATTATTTTAGATCTTTGTTTTCTCAACTTCTCAGATGTTTTCTGAGCACTAGGTGCCAATTTCTGGCAAATAATCATTTTAAATACCTTCTCAGAAAGACTTCGAGGTTATACTATGTCATTTTTATACAGGTATAACTTGAAATAGTCCTACCAGTTAAATGCTAATTCATTTACTAAAACACTTGTGTCACATTCCTTTTTTAAAAGAAAAAGACTCTGAAATTTTCATCCCAATATTTTGCATGAGGTGGAGAGTGACAATGTGAATTGCTACATAAAGTTACATTTCAGAGAGAAAAATGTTATGGAGTACAAGGGAATAAACTGCTTATTGTTGATATCATATTAACCATCAGTGGTTTATATGTGGACCACAAACTGAGAATCAATCCAGATGCCAGGACACTAATATTTTTACAAATCTTATAATGTTATTGACAATCAAATTCTTAGAATGGATGCACTTTCAATTTTTAAGTATATTTAAATCAGGGTTGTGAATCAGTCTCATTTCTATTTGAGTCACTTTGAAGCAATTTTACTTATATTATGGAAGAAATGGATACATGTTTACTTACCAAAATAAATAGGAAGCTGAGCATCATCCACCATTGGGATGGTGTGGTGGTTTTATTATATCAAAGCAGAAGCCTGTCTTATAAATCAGAATCATTATGTTATCCATGAGTCTTTCTCCCTGAACATTCCCCTTTTAAAATGTTGAAACCAGAGGTAAACATGGTGATGTAGGGGTGATATGACTAACAGAGTAGAATAGAATTTTCAAATCTCTTTATCTATAAAGAATATTATAGTATATACATAAAGGAGGAATAAGTCAAAGTGTTTTTTTCATATTACATGAAAGTTGTTTCTTATGACAGTTTTCATGGTTCATATGATATCAAATGATATTGGAGGCTTCAATGTGTGTAGATGAAATTGGTTATATTAAAACTGTCACTGGTGGATACATAGATAAGATAGTATTTGTCCTACAGTTTTCCCATTTTAAATGATAGAACCAATAGAAAATAATTTGATGTTTACTAGACTAAACTGAATACTAAATTAAACTATTTACTAAACTAAACTAAAAACTAAAGATCAAGTACATCTTATAAATACTGCCTTTTTGCAATCAAACTTGCTCAATTTGGTGGGGGAAAATCTCATTTGGATTGTTTTAATGATAAATTTAACCTAATGCTTAATTTGGTAGCACCATGTAGAGGCAGTGTGCAATCTCTAATCCTCATTTATGTTTTATAATCTTCATGCTAAGTACAAAAATACAAAACTATCTTTTTTCATATCCTTGCATTATTATTTCATTACATGTATTCCTTTCATGCATATGTATGTATGTGTGTATTCATATACACACACAAGCACAAACACACAGGTAGGCATCAAGTTATTAAAATAGTATATGACTGAAACCTACAGTGCTTCTCATGAATATTAATGTAAGATACTATTTTCTAAAAGCAAATGGTGTTATGACTAAATCAATAAAACTAAATATTACCAAGATTGATAAACCAGCTTAAATCCCTAACACTGAAAACAAACAAACAAACAAACAAACAAATAAAACAACTTTGAAGCACTTCATTTGAGGCAGCCACTACAAGTTATAAAGTGAGTGAATAAATTTCAAAAATCAATGCCAATTGCAATCAAAATCCCCTATCTCACAACCCAGATGCACTTCAGACAGCAACAAATAGAACAGCACAAAAGAACATTGATGTGACAAAAGAATACAGGAGAAAAGGAAGGTCATTTTGTTGTGGCTGTTCTTTGTTCTATTAAACCCAGCAGGAAGACTTCATGTAGGTTTCTCAAAGGAAACAAAAAAGATCAAGTCTGAGGTAGTACCTTTTATTGAGCTAAAGTAAAATTACTTCATACAAGCAGGAAAGTTAGCTAGAAACAAATCTAAACACAATGTAGTAAGAATATAATGAAAACCTCCAATTTAAGGGGTATATATACTCATATTGTCCCTAACATCACCTTAAACACACACATACACACGCACACCCTCAATTATACACTAAAATCAAAAGGACATTATATGATTATGATCTTAATGAATGATTTTTGTTTCATAACCTAATCTAAATTATCATTGAAAACAAACAAAATCACAACCTGAAGTTATGGAATCTTTCAATTCATACGCAGGAATGTAAATAAATTTTCAAGAGATAGATGTACTGCTGGGAACAAACAGGAATGAGGGCAAAGCTGATCAGTTTGCAGATTACCATGTCCAAGTGAAACAGCAACCTAAATAAGGGACAGAGGAGACACTCCGAGGAAACCACCAATACTCTTTAATACAGAACCACAGACACATTATGATAAAGGGTGAGAGTTCTGAGGTTGACTTGCTAATGACAGCCATCATAATTAGCTAGTTATTAGCTAACAGGTATTAAGCACAAACTATTTTCAAACTCTCCTAAGTGCAGTACCTGTTGTTACTCATTTAATACAGTGTTACAAGGTAATTAGTGTTATTACCCTAAAATTACAATCAAGGAAACTGAAACTGAGATAATCTAAATTTGCTGAAGGTTACTCAACTGGTAGTGGCAGGGCTAGGATCCAAACTCAGGCAATCTGGCTATCGAGCTTGTGTTCTTAGTCACTAAGCCACAGTGCTTCCCAGGTTTGTGGTGTTTGTTAATAATAGGGCTCCCATCTCCTGCTAACCCCTCCAAGCTAAGGAATTTCAGAGGATATTGAATTCATGCAAAAGCTTGAAGTCATGGGTGCCTGGGTGGCTCAGATTGTTAAGCGTCTGCCTTCAGCTCAGGTCATGATCCCAGGGTCCTGGGATCGAGTCCCGCGTCAGGCTCCCGGCTCCTTGGGAGCCTGCTTCTCCCTCTGCCCCCCGCCTCTGTCTTTCATGAATAAATAAATTAAATCTTTAAAAAAAAAAAGCTTGAAGTCATGAAATGGAATAATCAGAAAACAAGAAAGCTTTAAGAAAAATTTAAAAAATTGTCTTTATATTTAAAACTAAAATAAAAACAGTGGACTATTAGAGAAAACAGAATTGACTTCTTAGAATAAAATCTTGAGAAACTAATCCAGTACTATCCATAAAGAATGGAAATATGTAATTTTTTTAAAAAAATGAAAGATGCATAAAGGGCTTGGAGAACGCAAATAATAGAATTCCCAAAAGGAAAAAACTAATATCTGATTGAGAAGAATCAATGAGAATGAGAGATGCAGAGACAGAGAGAGATTTTCTTCTAAAACTTGAGTCCATATGAATGAAAAAAGACAGAGTGTACCAAACAAAACTTATGACGAAGGAATGTATTGTGAAGTGGTTCCTGAGTTAACGTCAATCATTTTTAGCTACCTATTTCAGTTTTTTCTAGTTCACCATGGAGTTTAAAGATCTGGCACATTCTTAAAGCCAATTTATTGTGTGCACAGGCACAAAAGAAAATACACAAAGTGTGCATTCTAGCACCTTCATCTCATGCCTGATCCTGAGGTTTACAACTACAGCATGTGTTTGTCATCAGTCCAGGCTTCTGCTTCTCTGGACGGGAGTAACTGAAGCAGACACAGCTAGTGGCTCATCTTAGATCACAGGCTGACTGCTTGCACTCCTATCTTTCTTCCCCTATGGAGAACCGGAGGAAAGAGCAACTTGTCAGGGTAGCAAGGAGCCCATGAATATAAAGCCAAACATAGCAGTCCAATCCAGACCCATGAGAAGGAAGGCGACTCCTAGCTTGTCTATAACTGAGTGAACATGCAAAAGAATTTTCTAAATATATAGCACTAAATACTGGGGTATGGAAGATCAGTCAATGGTGTTATGTGAGGGAAAATAGTGACTCAATAATTTTATGCTCAGTCAAGTGATTTCCTATGTAAGAGGGGTTGCAGGATGGCAGGACTCTTATCTCATGGAGTCAAAGAATGAGTCTCACGGACACAAAAGGGTGAAGTGAATTGGAAGTTTATTAAGTGAAGGTGAGAGCAGAAAGAAAGAAAAAGCCCTCCAGAGTGAGAGGGGTCTTGAATGGGTTGCCACTGAGGGCTTTTAGTGGTGGTCTTTTACTGAGAACTGACTGGGAAAGTTGTGGCCTTGAGATTCTTGTGCCTTCTTCATTTGTCCTCTTATCTATTGTTCTACCCTGTCTCAGCATCTCCACCTGCCAGGAATAGTTCAGGGCCCAGTCTGGGGAGTCAGGGGCCTCCTATATCTCCTGCCTATAACTTAACCCCTTCCCTATTCATGGGACATGAGCTGTGGGCAGAAAGAGCTGTACTGGGATTGTGGGCAGTGACTGCTTGTGTACTTTTTAATTAGTGGGGGTGAGGGATAGCATAAGTCTCCAAGGAATCTGGACGCCAGGCTTACAGGACCTTGAGAGGCCAGCTCCTGCCAAGACAGTTACTTTTAAACATAAAGGCATGAAGGCAGCCATGAGTTCCTTGAGGACGGTCACGCTCTGCATGTATCAGGGATCTATCAGTGGCCTGCAAGCCGTAGGAGATTTTAATTTAATTAAGTTACATTTCTTTTGCCTTGTTTCCCACATCAAGAGGAAGACAAAAGGACATTCTTACATATGCAGTGTCTCGGACATGATCATCTCCAAATATTCCTTCTGAAAATAGTATTTATAAAATCAAGAGATTAATAGAATAATCAATTCAAGCAGGTATATACATTTCCCTGAAATATTAATATTATATGACTAGATTTAGGACCAAGAAAACAATGTCTCTTATTGTTTATATTATTTACTGTTACTTGGGAACTTCTGCTAGTAAAATAATACTAAAATATCGAATTAGCAAATATAGACATATTAATATTTAAAAGAAGTAATTAATTATTAGTTGTAGATGACATGCTTATTTATCTGGTAAGTCCCCAGAGATTCAGCTGGAGTAGAAAAAAAAAAAACAAATCTACACAATGTACTTAAAAAATTGAGTTAGTTAGCTAGTTACACAATAAATAAGCAATAGTCTACAGATAAATGAACAAAAACCAGTAAGAAAATATAATAGAAAAGATTCACATTCACAAAATGACATATTGGACATTTGCAAAAAATGTCAAAATACATAATATAACTAAGGAAATAAATTAAACCAAAACTTTAGGATATTAAGGGAAATTTTTAATAAATGGAAAACATTCATATTTCTGCATGAAAAAATCTTATAAGGGTATTATTTTCCTCAGATTAATGTGATGCAATTTAATGTGACATCAAAATCTATCTGATAAAATTAAGTAAGAAAAAGTAGTAAATAGTATTTTAAAGGAGGATAGTGAGAATAGACCAACATCGGCAGATGTTAAAATCTATTTAAAAAAATAGGACAGTGTTTTAGAAGTGTTCTGCCTACACTGCTGAGTAGCCACTGGAAATTACTTTCTCTCTCTTTCTTTCAGTTTCCTGACTATAATATGTGGGTAATAAGAGTATCTGCCTTATAGAAGTATGAGAATTAAAATGGTTTATATATGTAAAGTCCCAGCTCTTATTAAAAATTCAAAAATATCTCTTTGATAATGGTATTTATGGTAATGTTGATGATCCTACAGTAATTGAGTACTGTCAAAAATGCCACATATCTAAAAACAGATTCAAGTAGGGCGCCTGGGTGGCTCAGTTGGTTAAGCGACTGCCTTCGGCTCAGGTCATGATCCTAGAGTCCCGGAATCGAGTCCCACATCGGGCTCCCCGCTCAGCAGGGAGTCTGCTTCTCCCTCTGACCCTCCCCCCTCTCATGTGCTCTTTCTCTCTCATTCTCGCTCTCTCAAATAAATAAATAAAATCTTTAAAAAAAAAAATAAAAAATAAAAAAAAAATAAAAACAGATTCAAGTATATATAACAATTTGGTTGATCATTATAGCATTCATGTGGACCTGTCAAGAGATAACATACAAACATAACCTATTATAAGGTTAAATTAATTTCCTGATCTCAAAAATTTTTTGAAAAGAATTATGAAGTTATTTTTTTTCATAATATGGTGGGGTTCAAGATTTCAAGTGAAATTTCTGTAGTGCAATATTTTAAATGACATTCTTACCTGATTGGAAATTAAGAAATCTACTCCTGATAATCCTTGGAGAAAAAGAAGTCCAAGAGGGAATTTCAAACTCTGGGAAAGTAAAAGAAAGAAGACTTCATAGCAATACCTAAGAGAACATAACAAATTCTGGACTCAGTAAAATTTATAGTTTTAAATACCTTAAATATTAAAGAAGATAAAATTAAAAATTAATGTTACTTAGACCTGTAATCATTTATTTTTTTCACTCAAACAAATATTTAATGCCATTTATAGGCACAAGAAGTGCATCAGTCCCCAAAATAAAAATAAAATAAAATAAATTATATATTTGTATATATTATAATACATATAATATATAAATAATATATAATATTATTATATATTATTATATATAATATATTATTTATTATATATTATTATATATTATATATAATATCAAATATATTATATATAATATATAAATACTATGTATAAAATATGTAATATGTAATATCACATATTATAATATTACAATTATTACATAAAGTAATGTAATATTACATTATTACATAATGTAATAAAATATGTAAATACTATATATAATATTATATCCTGGAATTTTAGGGTTAATGTTTTAGTAAAAAAAAAAGAAGAAAAGATTTTACCTTTGCACCATTGAGTGTGGTGCTAGCTGTTGGCTTGTCATATAGGGTCTTTATTATGTTGAAGTACACTCCTTCTATACCCAATTGGTTGAGAATTTCTATCATGAAAGGATGCTGAATTTTTTTCAAATGCTTTTTTTTTTCATCTACGAAGATGGTCACATGATTTTTAGCCTTCATTTTTGTTAATATGGCAGATCACGTGGATTGATTAGGCTATGTTGATCACGTTGATTGATTAGTATATGTTGAACCATCTTGGCATCACAGGACTATCCTCCCAAAGGGGAAGATAGCAGTCAGCATGCACCTAGATGCCCGCAATTTGGAAGTTGGGCCCTGAGGCAGCAGATGTAGAATAGTCAGATTTCTTCCAGGGAAAGACTGGGAGGGGGGTATTTTTGGCCTGTTCCCTCTGCACTGAGCCCTGGGGTGTAATTGAACTGAATGCTTGCACACCCATTAACAGCTGCTTGTCCTTTGCTACAGTCCCTGGAATTGTGAAGCAAACCCTGTTGCCTTTCAGAATTAGGTGATTTAGGGGCCCATTTCTTGGGTGGCAGCTGAAGACTTTACTTTGAGTACACCATTGGTGAGCCAGTTTTTCTTTTTTTCAGGCATTGGGAAACATCTCTTCATCTTAATCTGGTTCTGTCTGTCCTCCCTTCTATTTTATCATCTGTTCTGGCTTAATTACTTATACTGAGTGGATATTGGCCCGGAGGGACAACAATCTCAGTGTGCTTTAGGTAGTCTGAGGGACTGAGAGTTTTGCTGTGTTCCAAGAGCCAAAAATCTTTATAAATATAACCAGACTAACCCATAGGCTTTAGTCTTTACTTCCTCCATTCCAAGCTGATGCATAATTCCATGAAATCTTCACAAATTTGAAAATGTTTTCAATTTTTTATTGAAAACTTCTTACAAATTGCCCTTATTTTAAACAAGGAAATGGGCATCTAGCCTCTCTTCCTCTATATTTTTTTGCTCAGAAAACATAGATCTCTAAAGCCAAAATTCTAAAGTCTCAAAAAGAAAAATAAAATTATTTCCAGCCTCTGAGGAAAACTTTTATGATAACAGTTATCCAAGCATATTTCCAGTCTTTTCTTTTTCTCGGGTCCCAAGGTCATTTTCTCTTCTCTTTTTTTTTCCTAATAAAGTTTATTCCTGAGACAAAAAGTGAAGATTTTGATAGATGAAATTGTCTCAAGAGTACAATTCCATATTTTAAAATTTCCATTTGGAAGTTACAAAATAAAATTATATAATAAAAATATTTTCGAGAAGCTGTCCTCTCAAAAACTATTAAACTGTTAAACACTATTAAGACAAAAAACAAAAACCCACTCAAATTAACATCCAAGGTCACTGTACTTTTTCAGAAAAAAATCTGTGAAAACAAAAACCAACAGATACATGTTAAAATAGAATTTCTAAGAAAAGTAGTAGTATGGATTTCATCATTTCTTTCTGAAAGCCAAGTATATAAAAATTAAAATATTGGTTCTGTTCTTAGCTCTGGCTGCATCTAAATTCTCACTTTTCTGGAGTGCCTGTGTGGCTCAGTTGGTTGAGTGTCTGACTCTTCGTTTCAGCTCAGGGCATGATCTCAGGGTCCTGGGACTGAGCCCTGCATTGCACTCCACTCAGTGGGGAGTCTGCTTAAGGATTCTCTCTCTCCCTCTCCTTCTGCCCCCCCAACCCCCTCCGCATTCCCTATGTATTTCTCTCTAAAATAAATAATCTTTAAAAAAATTCTCACTTTTCTGGTTTCTGACTGAAGTGTTACTGAACTTAGCTTTCCCAATAACTAATCGTGTTAAGTATCATTTCAGATGCTTATTAACTATTCATATATCATGTTCTGTGAGATGTCTATTCAAATATTTTGTTCATTTTTATTGAACTGTATGTTTGATTGAATTGTAATAGTTCTCTGTATACTCTGAAACAAATATGTTTTTCAGATAGATGAGTTACAAATATAGTTACCCTGCATGTGTCTTGCCAATTCATTTTCTTAGTGGTGTCCTTCAAAGAACAGATTAAAAATTTGTTTTTGAAATCTCATTTATCAATTATTTACTCTTGTAGTTAACACTTTTGAGTCATCAGCAATCCTTGCCAATCAAAAGGTTGAGATTTTTTTTCAACGTTTTCTTCTGAGAAAAGTATTTTTTTTTATTTTTTATGTTCAATTTTCCTTTTCTATATTCATTTCTTACTTAAATACATATTTTTTATAACTGATAGCATATCCAATCCTCCTATTAACTCTTTGAGATGTACAAAGAAGGCTTTATTATTCCATTTTACAGATAAGGAAAATGAAGATTAAAATATTAAATGATAATCAAAAGAGTATACTGTAATTAAATGGTGCTGATGAGCCTAGAATAGCCCTCGTCTAGTGCAATTTTCTCTACAAGGCCGACAAACATCTCCAAATACCAGAGTCTCAATTAAGAGAGTGTGGATTGAAATCCTAGACATAAAGTCATCTTCATTACTGGAAAATAGCCAAGAGATACAGCAATTTAGTGTAGACAAAGAAATGGGATTTTTTTAATGTAAGAATCAACAAATCTATACAGATATGCTAATATCTTAATGGCAAAATTTTCACAAGAAACACAAACCAATTGGCATTTGGTATTCTTTTATTAGTAAAATAAATTTGATACGGTATGAAGAGTTGATCCATTTAAATTGAAAGACCTATGAAAAGCAGGCCTCATTTAAAGAGACAGGGAATTAAAATGTTAACGCGAAGAGATCCTTTCAAGAATATTTATAAGGGAGCCAGTGTATCATTCTGCACCTGTTGTTAAGAGGAGGTACAACTGCTCAAGTTCCAAATTGAATTGGCTTCAAAGATTTTGAAAAAGAGCCTCTCTGTTTGTAAGTTTTTCTGTCTTGTGAATAGAGATTTTTCTTTTACAAGAGAGGAGTGGCAGACTATAGGGGCATTCTCTGCAGGAGGCACCTGGGAAACTTGGCAGACTTAAGTGTCTTAAGCTGCTGGTATGAATAGCTTTACAGTATGTGGGTAAAGAGGCAAGCGGTACTTTCTGGTGAATGAGTCCCTGGAATGCTAATTTTGTTATCCCTGAATTGTGTGACTAACTCAATATTTAAGTGTTGTTTTGAAATACAGTTCACTTCATCTCACCACGTTTGAAAACACATCCTTTAGCTTTAATTTCAACATTTGATTTTGTAAAAGGTTTGTTATGATGTTGAGAACATAGCAAAACTAAGTTATGTCTGGCCCTAAAATTTCTGGTTTTAGTAAATAAAATTAACCTCTTGTTTAATCTCAAATTAACCCTTATGTCTACATTTGGATCAATGGTTAATGATAATTAATAATATGCACAAATAGAGTCCTGTTCTGGAACATTTTTATATAATGTGATTAAGCAAATGGAGAAATTACTTTTTCATGGCAGATGACCTGAATGCCAGCAATAAGCATATAATATTGATGATAGTATCACATATAAAACTAGAGTTTGTGCCTTTTTATCTATATAAGAATTTTTATTTTAGATTAATACAAGTACATTTTAAAGTACAAATCAATATGGTTTTGAATATTAGTGAAAATGTTTATATAAGGTAATATAAATACAACAACAAAGAAAGTTTAACTACCAGAAATACTTATGGGCAAGTAGGACAAAATAAAAAATACTCAAGTTAGCCCAACCCAACTGTTCTTTCTGTATGCTTTTACCCTATTTCCTCTCCCTATTGGCTTGGTAAATTTCTACACATTTTTCAAAGACTGTTGAAATGATACCTCCTTTCTTGAAAAGTTTTCTTAGCCACCTTTCTCTCCAACAAGTTAAGAATTGCGTTTTTTGTGCTCCATCTTCCTCAATTAGGACTCATGCCAATTTTATAATATTTATTTGCTATGTGTCTGTCTTTTCCAACAGATAGGAAGCCCCTCAGAAACAAGAATTGTGTTTTATTATGTGGCCCTTTTGTTTAACATAATGAAAATTAAGTACACATTTATAATAGATGCAATATTGAGTATAAAAAAAGATAGATAACATTACACATTACCTGGAGAAACCTTAGCTGTGTGAATTTATTTCATATGTTATACTGTTGCAGCCTGGCTTAGCTGACTCTAGTTATCACTCAGCAATCAATTAGCATTGTTTCTCTTATGTACAGTGACTTGAAATGCTTACTATTTTCCTTAAGTCACCCTACTCATCTTTCCTACTAATACTGTTTACCATCAGAATATTTGATACTATTTGCCTTATATCTAAAATACAAATAAAATAAGACATAGCATGGGCCACCTGGGTGGCTCAGTCAGTTGAGCCTCTGCCTTCAACTCAGGTCATGATCTCAGGGTCCTGGGATGGAGCCCTGCTCAGCAGGGAGCCTGCTTCTCCGTCTCCCACTCCCCCTGTTTATACTCTCTCTATATATATCAAATCAATCAATCAATCAATCTTTAAAAAAAATAAAATAAGAAATATCATGATTTTGAGAGTCACATTTTCAGATGTGAAAAAAAGGTGTCATTTTTTTCCCTATGACACTATCTTTTGACATTTAGCCATCTGTTGTATCTAATGCAGAAATTTAATCTAAGCATGTTAAGGTATATTCTTTCTAAATCTTACAGTCAACTCTGGTCTCTATTTTCATTGCATTAAGTTATAAAATCTTCTCTTTAGGATTCTTCTCTTTAACCTTTGGGTTGATTCTAAACCTGATGTGGGTTTTCTATGCCTCATTCAGATATCAATGGCCTTTTGGTGGAACTCCACATTTGTTTACCTGTCCCTGTTTACTCCCTTTGAAATGTATGTGATTCTGATTTTGGCTTTGGTTGACAAATCTACACAGCCCCATGTATCTTCCTCTTTTTTTTATATTCAAGTCACTCAGATCTCTGTGTTCTTCCTTTGACTATCTGGACCCACGGAAGGAATTGGATGTTCTGCAGTCTTTTCGAGGCATTTCTTTCTGTTGCTGGCTACACACCACCAGAGTTGTGCAAGTGTGCAGGTGGCCTGTTGACTCCTTTTGTATTGATCTCTGAGGTTAACAGGGGTACTATTACAGTTCTCTGACTAATACCACCTACACTCAGGCTCAACACAGTGTTCAAAGAATGAAAACTGGCCAACAACCCAGCTCTCTGGGTTTTTCTCCAATTCTGTTCTCTGGGATGGGCTACCAAATCATTTTCTGACTCACACCTGCATCCTGTTATATCTTGTTTCACTTTCAAACTGAGATTTCAATAACTTAATGCTTTGGTTCTTAACTTATTCAATAACTTATTCTTTGCCTCATTGCTCATTAGTACACTTAGCTGACTTCACTGAGATATGGGATCTCAGAATACGAAAAAACAAATTAGATTGTGGTTGGATAGTATCTACCATTCATAACTGTGAAGTATTTTCTTTATTTCTAAAAACAAAGGTTGTACCATCTATCGGAACATGACAAGAGAGATGTGAAGGATGTAAGAAACAACACATATAAAGAACCTAGCAAATAATAAATTATTAATAAATGTAATAAACATTCTCTTTCTTTCTTTCCTCTCCTTTAGAGTAGTTTACATTTCTCACCTATTATCCAGTCTTCCACACATTATAAAATGGTTTTCACTTCATCTTTCCATCTTCTTCTTCCAGCTTAAGATAATGACCAACTAAGTGCCAGCAATGGCTTGTCTTTCCTTTTCTACCTGGAAATATTCATTTTAAAAACTGGTAGCTTCTGTTCTTCCTTAAAACTCTCTCTTCTCTAGGGCGCCTGGGTGGCTCAGTTGGTTAAGCCACTGCCTTTGGCTCAGGTCATGATCCTGGAGTCTGGGATTGAGTCCCACGTCGGGCTCCCTGCTCAGCAGGGAGTCTGCTTCTCCCTCTGACCCTCTCCCCTCTCATGCTCTCTCTCTATCTCATTCTGTCTCTCAAATAAGTAAGTAAAAAATCTTAAAAAAAAAAAACTTATTTAAAAAAAAAACTCTCTCTTCTCAAATTCTATGATCTTCTATCCCCCTGATATTTATTCTTCCTGCTTTTTCATCACACTAGTTTCATTCCAGACAACTGTTACGTTGTACTTCTTTTTATTTTTCCTCCTCAGTTTACACATTTGAGACCTTCATTTTCCCTTGGTTCCAAGCCTACAGTTCTCAGTTTGATAAGGAAAATCTGTGTCCTAAGATGGCCCATCGAGACAGCGAGAGAGTCCCAGTCCTTGCCCCGGGGCTCTTCCGGGTTCTTCTCCCTGCTCCGCTTCCAGTGCGCACCAATCCAGGTTCTTCTCCCTGACCTGCTTTGCGCATGCGCCAAAAGTGCCAAGTATGCAGAAGTAGAAGTGTATAAATTGCCCCTTTTGTTTCTGCTAGGGGCTCAGACCTTTGGAAACCACTCTCTTCTGAGCCCACTAGCGTTAAGTAAACCCCCTATCCTCCAAGATCTCTGAGTCTCACTTGGTTCTCCTGTTGGGCAATCCAGTCCAGGTTCTGTAACAAGTTAAGCAAATATTCACAGTCCAGTCATGATATATCTCCCTACTTCCAGTCTCAGATCACTATATGTCCTTCATATAGCAGAATAATTTTTCTTTCAAAAATGTAAATCTGATTATGTAGCATACTTATTTAGTCCTTTCCCATCTGTAATTCCTCATTGCTTATTAAGAAAAACTCATATTTTTTAAGGATTTTATTTGTTTATTTATTTAGAGAGCACATGTGAGCGGGAGGGAGGGGCAGACGCAGAAGAAGAGGGAGAGAAAGACTCTCTAGTAGACTGCACGCTAATCCACAACCCTGAGATCCAAGATCTGAGCCAAAATCAAGAGTCAAAGCTTAATCTACTGAGCCACCCAGGTGCCCTAAGAAAAACTCATGTTGATAGGAGCTTTCACTATCCCCTCTTGCCTTTTTTTCCCCAAACCTCCTGCAGTGGTATCTGAACTTAAAAATAGGACTTTTTGTTCAGAAAAAGCCATATTCAAGTCATGATCCTGTCATTAGTCACTTATCTGATAGCTCAGGTGATTTGCCTATAAATTAGAGAAAAATAATGCCTACTTCTCTAGATATTGTGAGGATTTATGAAAACTCAGCTTTATTATTTACTATATCCCATTCATTTAAAAAGCATTTTTATATAAATATGCATTTTATTTTTTTGGAGTTAATTTAATTAATTTTTTTAATTTGAACTATTTAATGAATGCCTAATATATAGTAAATGCTCAATAACTGATTACATGATTATTCTATACACATTTCTGTCATTATTCTTCTCATCTCCAATTTGCCTCTTACTACTACTGCTTTGACAAGTCTCTTTTTATTTATTTATTTATTTTGAGAGAGAGTGTTCATACACACATGCTTTGGGGAGAGAGGCATAGGAAGAAGGAAAGAGAGAATCCTAAGTTCTTAAGCCAGTTCCATGCCCAGAGCTGAGTGCAACATGGAGCCATATGTGAGACTCAATCTCATGACCTGAAATCATGACCTGAGTCAGAATCAAGAGTCAGATGCTTCACTGAGCCACCCAGGCGCCTCTCCTTTTAAATATCTTTATTGGTAAATATTGTGATAAGATTTGAATTATAGGACTCACGAAGATTATATGAAAATATATGTGTATGTAGAGAAAATGAATTAGATGACAGAAGAGAGGAAAATGAGTGAATATGTTGACACTGTAAGCTTATGGTAATTAAAATTTAAATAACAATAATGATTGAAGCATTATTTTATGGAATTGTTTTAATGATGAGGTTATTCAGAAAGGGAAGGCACAGAGAATATTTCAAGTTTATCCCATAATGTGTTAGGTAAAGACTGCAACCAGTGCATTCCAATGGGAATAGAAAAGAAGGTATCCCTCGACAGGGACTGAGATGACAAGTTATAGTGGCTGAATATGGATCCAAAAGATGGTGATTTTGTTAAGCAATGCTTGTTGGACCTTTGAGGATATTGCTGATTAAGTCAACAATTTCAAAACTCTCTAAGTCAGATAAATTGTGTAGCATTTTTTTATTCAAACAAAAGCCGAAGAAAAATAAAAAAAATGATAGTAATAAAATATTCTGGAGATCTGGGATAATAAATATATACTACACTATAGTATATAGAAAGTATATAGTTTACTAAGTAGTATACTATAGTATAGAGTATTACTATGGTATACAGTAATAGTAATATATATATAGTCATCATATATGTACTATTCAATATATTTGTATAATGGTGTAGAGATAACAAAGTTAGAGAAATATACAGACATTTTAACGAAATAGGATATAAGGTCATACAGTCCATTACATCCCATACATTTTCACTTATAAACAATGTAAACATTCAAATTAAATGAAGAATATATACTAAAACAGAAGCAATTGTTTATTATTTATAATCTATTCCCTTCCAAAATCATGTTTGTAGGTGAATACATTGATGTTCTTGTTTATCCTGGGGCTCTAATCTAAAATCAAAGTGTCAGATGCAAATATCAATGGTCACTTTTTTAAAATGCAAATATATTTGTAATAGGCATGACATTTCCTATCTCCATGGAACATGAAGTATGCAAAATTATGATTTCTGGTTATTCCTACCATATTACATTAATTTCCGAGAGTAGTCTTTGTTGCCCATTCATATGCATATGCACTACAATTAACTATAGCCACACATTTAAAAATAAAAACTTTGAAAGTGTCATCTTCACAGTATTAAAACTAATGAACTCCATGGAGCGCCTGGGTGGCTCAGTCATTTAGCGTCTGCCTTCGGCTCAGGTCATGGTCCCGGGGTCCTGGGATCCAGTCCTGCATTGGGCTCCCTGTTCAGCAGGAAGACTGCTTCTCCCTCTCTCGCTCCCCCTGCTTGTATTCCCTCTCGCTGTGTCTCTTTCTCTGTCAAATAAATAAATAAAAACCTTTAAAAAAAAAAACAACTAATGAACTCCAAATTCTATCAAAACATGAAAAAACATCAGAGCATAAGTGAAACCAGGAACATTCCCAAAAGCATTCTCATAAAAGTGCCTTATGGAAAGCCTTTTAAAAATATATCCCATTAAGAACATTTTATTTAAAAATTCTGTAATGGTAGCATTACCAATTCTCAGTTTAAATTGACAGTTTTTCATGGTAGTTCTCTGCATTTCTAATGACAAAGGCTATAATGTCTTGCAAAGATCCATTCAAGAGAAGCCACCCCTGTTTCTTAGAAAGATTTCATTCTAACCAAAGCTAGAGTCTTATCAAGCTGAGCACTGGCAACCACTTCTGATGCTAACTGAAGTATATACATTTACTACTCTGGGTGTCAAATCTTCCCTGAATTCCATGTGGATTCAAGCATGTGATCCATGTCACTAGACTTGTAGTAAAGAGGACCTGGGATACACTCCAGTTCTGACCTTTTCCTAGCCCCCTGCAGGGGATTGTTGTCCTGCTCTATAGGCTCATTCTCCAGTTCTCCAGGACCAGTTATCTTAGATGTTGGCATTTCATCATTACTCATAAATCTAATATGTGAGCATTATGCAAACTAAATAGTCCTCCCAACAAGCATGTATTAGAATATAGGCCATAATTTTATACATCAGATCATGTAATTCCATTCCCACTCATTTGCTCTGGTATAAAATTGAAGTCCCTCATGTAGCCCACGTGGTTTTTCTGATCCTGCCTGTGTCTAGAGCTTCCTCCTGGCCACACCATTGCACCCCCACACTAGCCACAGCCTTCCTTGCACATGCCTGCACAGCACCAAGTCTTGCACATTCTGTTCCTTAAGCCTGGCACTTTCTAGTCAACTCTGCTTTCTTACTTTCATAGACAATCTACGTATACTTTTTACATCTTTCACAAATGTAATTTTAAGTTGATTTATATGGCTATTCGACTAGCATCTTTCTCCTCTATTAGATAGTAGTCTCCAAATCATGTGAGGAGCATTTATTATTTGACTCAATATTTTTGGTTCAATAAACTTGTCATCAAAGTTTAGCATGCTTTCTGGAACGGACATGCACATTAGGCCTATTTCACCCAGGAAATTATATTGTTAGGGAAAGAGAAAATTCCCTTATTTAGAGTTTATACATTGTTTTTGAGAGGCACAATAATTATTGGAGGATTTCTATGCATCAAGCACTGTGCAAAGTTCTTTTCATGGCTTACCTTGTGTAATCTGCATGGGTTATTTATTATTTTATCTCCATTGGCAGTTGTGGAAGGAGAGTCAAAGAGAAGCTAAGTGTCTTGTCCAATATCCAAGAGCTAGTAAGAGACAGAACTGGTGAGAACCTGGACTCTGTGGTGCTAGGGGGGTGATATTTAACTATTATAAATTTACTGAGAACTCTACTCAGATTAATAGAAGAGACTCTAAGTTATATGTATTTATATTTACTTTTTACAGTTAACTCTCAATTATGTCCAGGTTTCAAAGTCTCATTTAAGATAAGTGATGGAATACTCAAAACAAATTTTTGAAACCAAGCTTTACATGTTATTACCTATTCATACTGCAATGTCCCCATCCACCCCATCACTCAAATAAAACACATAGGAATCATCCCTGATTTCTCTCTCTTCATACTGTTTATGCCATCCAACAACAGACACTAGTTTCACTTCTCAGTGTCTACACTGCAGTATCTAGGTCTTTCTAGCCCCACTGTTTCCAGCATTGCCTGAGCTACCATGATATCGTCCTGAAATTATACTATAGTTGTGGCATCCTAACTGGTCTGCCTCATTCCACCTCTGTCCTCTCCTCCTAAATTCCTTCTCCAGACAGAAGTCAGGATGCTGTTTCTGTAAAACAATTATTTTTCTTCTTTTCTTTTCATTTTACTCTAAAGCTGTAATCCAAATCTGCTTCCTATGACTAACAGAATCCTACTTGATCTCGCCTCCGTTTTATCACTCTCCACTAACTCATGATGCTGAAGCCACACTGATCTTTGTTATCCCTTTCATGTCAAGCCAAAGCATCTGCACTCTGCCTGGAATACATATCCTCTGCTCAGCTTTGCAAAGATAATGAATTCTAATCATTTAGCTCTCACTTTAAATATCACCTCCACAGGGTAGATTTCCCAAGGCTCCCTTCCCACAGTAGCCCTTGTCCAGTAGGCCTTAACACATTACACTCTTAATCTTTTCACAGCACTTATGCTTATTTAATATTTCCTGTTCATTATTTCACTTATTTATTGCAGATTAAACCCACAACGGGACTGAGTCTCTTTTTCATTATTGAATTCTTAATCTCCAAATACATGAAATATTATAGGGTTTTTTGTTTGGTTTTCTTTTGTTTTATCTGTTTGGTTTGGTTTTTATCGAGCTTAGGCACAGATTTGAGTTAATCGTATATACAGATTATAGTAATATTTTTCTTTTTATGCTAGGACCCTATCTCATTTATGTATGTATATGTTATGCTGTTATTTGTTCTTTATCCCTACTACCATTCTGATGGATACCCACTGTACTGGGCTTGAAATATGTCTTTAAATGTGAGTATCTCATTGTAAAGTGTGTAGTGATGATTTAAAATATCAATATTTACTTTGCATTACTGTATTTTGTATTTTGATTGTTACTTTATTTTCCATACAACATGTTTTAAAGATCCATGCATTTTTCTGTACTTATATTTTGTGGCTTCTAACTGTTGCATAATATTTTATAATTTGCATCCACTATACTTTCCATACATTCTTTAGTGATTTATACCTAAATTATCGCTAACCCCCACCACCATACACTATACCACAGTGAACATGCAGCTCCATGTTCTGCCTCTAATCTGAGGAAAATTCCTCTGTGACATGTACTCAGGAGTGGGATTGTAAACCATAACACACACATATTTTTTTTTCGATAAGACATAGTAGTTGCTTAGTAAATATTTATAAATTAATTATTTTAGTACTGTGTAATAAACTATCTTAAATTACATTTTTGTTATGTGGATAATATAAACCCCACATAAAAAAATCACAGATTCTTAGAGAATAAGTTTGTAGTCTTTCTATAAACTATAAAATATTAGTTACCTATGGATGCATAAAAAATATTTTAAAATTCAGCAGTTTAAAACAATAGATACTTATTATATCATAATTCTGTGAGTCAGGATTTGGGGAGTGTTTTAGTTGGGTGTTGTTTTCTTAGAGTCTCTCATGACATTGAAGGGTAGGCTGCAGTCATCTGCAGGCTTGACTGGGGCTGGAAGGTACACTTCTAAGCTGGATTACTGACATGTCCATTGGAAGAAGTTCTCAGGTGCACCTGTCAAAGTGCTCATTGAGTGTCTTCCTGATACGTCAGCTTACTTCTCCCAGAGATAGTGATCCAAGAGAAAGCAAGAAGGAGACACATAGCTTTTTATGACATATTCTCAGAAGTTACAATTTCATCATATTCTATCTGTTATATACAACCTAACCCTCACTCAAGGAGAAGAAAATTAAGCTCCTCTTCTTGAAGGAAGGAGTGTCAAGGAATTGTAGGCATATTTCAAAATCACTACAAAACCCATCTGTTATAATAGAGTGCTATATCTTGTAAACTCGGAATGAGTACATGTTTCTTATTTTTGGTTTGGTTCAGTAAATAACATTAAATATCTACTTTGTGCTAAATGTTTTCTAAGTATGGCAAGAGTAAGATGAACAGTGAAGATTGATGCCGGGAAGGGACTTAAAACTAGATAAAAGAAAATATGATACCAAAAACTTAAAATACAATTCAATGCAGATCCATTGAAACACATTCTACTACAACCCAATATGATATAATTCAAATATCTGGGATAATACAGTCCTACATGACACAATATGATACATTACAAAATTTATAATGGCACAACACAAAGGTACTTTTAACATCGGCAAAATTCACCTAAATAATTAAATAAAAGTTTCACAATTAAGATATAATTTGAGTTAAGATTTAAAGAGTGATTGGGTAGACACTTGCCAGATAAATCACCCATCTTTAGGGGTTATAGGCAGAAAGGACATCATATGCAACATACGGAAGCACAAACACTACAGTGTCTTCAGAAATCCCTCAGTATAAGCCCTTGGCATATTTAGCTTGTAGGTCCTGAGTACTTCATGACTTTCAATTAGAGAATGTCACAGATTGATATAAGTAGTTGATAAGCCTTCTTTTTAGACAAGTAATTTTCTTCTACACATTAGCCAGGATTAACAGTTCAACACATCCCATACCTCACTGTAAGTGAAAGTTTTGCATAGTTTTTGAGAGCAAAATTTTGGCATTAGAGAACTTCCTCACTTTTACTGTGCAACCTTAGGCAAGTAACCTAACCTCTCTTGGTCTCAGTTTCATCACCTATTTGACCTACAGTCAAATAGCTCAAAGATGTCAATCAACTCTTATTTGTTCAGACAAACCTGCAAACTAGAGAGATAAAGAACCATGTCTAAAATCAGACAGCAATATTTATGGCAGAAGCAGAATTGATATCTGGATATCCTTCCAGAAGTCTTTCCTGAAGATATGCTTTGCCACTGCACCATTTTCCCTTGCTTGGCAACTCCTATTTGTGAGGACAACCATACTGAGATTGTATTCAGAAATTCTTAAGATAAAATCATGCCTTCAAAAGAGATGCATAAATCTTAAAGGATTTTTCTCTAAAGAATGGAATTTTGTGCACCATGTTGTTTTAAAATTAGGACTGGCTGCCTTATTCACATGCTTACCATCATTATTTACCTCTTATTCTATCTTGATTTTAGAAGTATAGCCTTCTCTGTGTCATTCATTACAGTATATGGAATTGACGTAACCATTTCCCTATACATCCTCTGTGGCTTTTGGAAGAAAATGCTAGACGAATAAGAAAGACCACTAACTAGGCAGCTAAAAACAATCTTTGTTTGCTAACGTCATCTACAATTTAAAAGTCTTCATGATGTCAATAGCATTCTCATTCTTCACATTAGTCATGCTGCTCGAAACACAGATTGGCTTATTGTCCTTAGTGTTCAGAAACTGCACCTGTTCTTTTTTAATGGTATTTAAAGAACATAATGCTGTAATTATCTACTGCATGAATTACAAGTATCCCCAGAACTGGTAAATAATATAACACTACAAACTAAAATTATAGTTCAATGCTTCTTTGCATGCAGATGACCGAAAATATGTCTCTCTGCACATTCTTCATCTACTAAACAATAAAATTACCAGCATTTCACTTCTGAAAGATACTTCTGTTTTTAATTATTGACTGAGCTGGATAAATTTCAGAATTGGTTTATACAGAGGAAACTATCAGAATGAAAAGAATGAAAGAGTAGGGTTTGTTTGTTATTAACCTTCTAACACTTCTGTCTCTTATCTTTATCCTTATTTAAAGGACAATAATAGAGTAGTTTTGTGTAGATAAGATCATCATATAAAATTGAATCTGATTTTTTTAATGTTTTGAAGGAAATTGAGCTATGGATAAATGAAAGCCGAGCAAAAATTCTATTCTTACTTCCACTTATAAACATGATAAGCTTACCCAATTGGATCAGAATTTTCAAGTGTTTATTCTAATGAAATGATAGTCTAACACAGCTTTTTAAAATTTTAAATTATTTTTGCATTTTGTACTTTCTATTGTAGAATTGGAAATGACATAAAGGCTTTTTTGATCTAGTGTAAGTGAAGCCTTGATAAATAAGCAGATTCAGCAAGGATTTGCCATATACTAGCTGTATGTTCATGTTTTATCCAATATCCTCCTCACCCACATAGATCAGATAATTGGCTTGTGTGGGTTAGTCTTTCTCCTGATTATCTGCTACTTTAGGCATTGGTAAAGGTATTACAATATTTATTTGCTAAACTGGTAAGCCATGGCAAATATCAAATGAGAGAATCCTGGAAAAATATTTTATTAACAAAAATGTGTGCTGAGTGTGACCAGGTAACTATTCTTCCTGTTTGGGCAGATATCAGGCAGATTTTTCCTCTAAGACATTTAGTTCTGGACCAAGTTGATATTCAAGTTTTATGAAATCAGTAGACAGTGATCACATTTATCTATCATTAACCAATTATTGTCCATTGATATAGAAAAATCAGTTTTTCAATTAGAAGCTTTAACACATAGTTTGTGGCTGATATAATTGAGTTGTAAGTTATGTAACACATAGTTGCTTGCTAAATATTTGTAGAATAAACAAATTAAATTATTGAATTATAGGATCATATGGTTAAAAGGCATTCTATAGTCTAAAGTCTTTAAAGGAAAGCAGTTAATTAATACTTTTTCTGGGGACTTACCATGTGATTATCTTTTCCATATATCATCTAGTCAAATACTTACCATAGTGGCATAAAGTGGTTATTTATTTCTCCATTTATGTAAAAGAAGAAACAAAGTTTAAATAAGTAAATTATAAAATTCACATGACTATTAAGTATGGAGTATGAGGTAGAAACATTTACTGACTACCGAGTACCCATGTGCCCGCATCTGCTTTTTCAAACTCCGTTGTAGTTAGATGAGACCATGAGACTAGTTACAGCTAATGGATTGAGAGGAGCCATAGTGTGTGTCACTTTGGAACCAAAGAATTTAAAAGTCAGTGAATGACCCTCCAGATTTTCTTCTACCCTATTGATCTTAGAGAACCCGTGTTGACATGGTGACTAGGTTACGCTGCTATAGCATGCAAACTGTAAATGTTAGTGATGTAACACAACAAAAGATTGTTTCTTACTCACTCTACCTGTACAAAAAGAGTTAGCAAGCTCCCTGCTCATTGTGGTTACTCAGGTCCCCAGGTTGACGGGTGGTCCATCTGGGCACATGCTTTCATGATTGCTGAGCCAGGAAATACCACACTGAACCAGGCACTCAGGTTTAGGTCTTCCTTTTGGAAGTGACATCTACATCACTTTTATTCTCATTCCATCTGTAAAAGAGAAAATCACTTGGCCACTGTGATGGTTACTCCTATGTGTCAGCTTGGCTAAGCTAAAATACTCAGTCGTTCACTCACTCTTGTGTGAGAAATAAAAACAAAATCATGTAATGTTTAGAGAATCTATGTGTTCAGTATTGCAAAAAGCAAAGAAGGCAGGATGAAAGCCAAATGCATGTTGGGAGTACTGACATCTGGTTTTATAACTTAGGAAAAGACTGGTCCTTTACTTTCTAAAATGTTTTAAATAGCCCGATCTTTTATATTTTATATGAATGAATAACTAAAAATATTTTAAAATACTTTAATACTTCAGATTAAATTATTGACCACATATGTATTTTCATTAAGTATTCTCTATTTAGGCAGGTAAGCCTAAAAAGAATTAATGTCATTCCAGTTTCAAGAACCAAATTTGGAATAGTTATACAAATATATCAGAAGTCTTTCTGTTGAAGAACAAAAATAAATTCATGTAAAAAGATATAAAATGCATCAATTTACATTGTACTTTATTAGAAAAGACTCATAAGACTGCAAGTTACTGATTTATGTACATTTGCAGTTTTATGTCACATTGTGTACAATGCTGAGATTCAGTTCACTTATGATTCATGATTTAAAGAAATAAATGAATTCTGATTCTGATTAAATATAATACTTTGTTTCTATAAGAGCCACACTGCCCTCTTAGTGATTACCTTAGTAATTATTTGTCAAATGTTTGTTTTCTTCACTGTCCTATAAATCCAATGAAGGGAGGAAATGTGCACATGTTTGAGATTGCTGAATGTCAGCACTTTTTCTCTTATGTAATGTACATTCTAGAAGGTGGCAAGGGGAAGACAGGTAATAAACAATCAATAGATAAATACATAAAACAATTTCAGATAAGGTTGAAATCTATGAAGGAAATAAACAGGTGGATGTAGTAATGATTGACTAGGGAAGAAAGTGCCATTTTCCATAAAAGGGTCTCTGAAAAGTAAGATTTGAACAAAGACATGAAGGATGGAGTAAGACTTGGCCAGATAGTTCTGAGACAAGGAAATAGCAAATGCAAAGACATGCAGCATTGTCCATAAACTGGGAATTAAAAGATCTAACACTGAGGCATCCTGCTTTCAATGGAAAGTGCAGATAAGTAAATAAACAATTATAATACCGGTTGATACATTTTATGGTACAGGTACATTAACAGGATACACCTCTGGGATATCTAGAAAAGCACAGAAGAGAGGCAAGGTGGACTGTGACGAGGGTGGGGATGTGGAATTGACTTCTCTGTAAGATAGTGCTCGTCCTCTCAATCTAAGGTTAACATATGGAAAATGCAGAAATACAATTTAATAAAATTATACATTTTTTTAAAGAATCGATGTTTCTGGGCATTAAATGTATGATTATATTTAAAAATTCTTCTTACGTGGGAAGAACTGTTAACAGAATGAATCCTAACATTGTCTATTAGCGTAAACTTTTAAGTTCCCCAGTCAAATCAATTCCATTTGTATCAATGGGATATCTGCTAGGCTGTTGTGAGAGGCAAGACTCAAATGGTGGTTGATAGAGTCCACAAGGATCTTTCTTTCTTTTGTCAGTAAGGGCATAGGGCATTTAGGACTGGCTTAACGGCTTCCCAATGTCGGGGAGCCAGGTTCCTTCCACCTATTGCTTTTGCCATCTCCCACACACACGGCTTTAATCTTAGGGTCCAAGATGGATTTCAACTCTCTCTTTAAGTGACTCCATTCGAGCAGCAGTGAAGGAGAAATGCATGAAAGAACACTTCTTTCCTTTGAGAATAACCCAAAAGTTATATATATCATCCCAATTACAACCCAGAGACCAGAACTTATTCTTAGGTCACTTTAGCTGCAGGAAAGGTTAGAACACATGGGTTTTGGCTAAGCTGCCCTGTCCTCAGCTAAAAATTTTATTAAGGCACAAAGAAAAGCAAAAGGAATATTAAGAAACAAGTAGTCTCTGCCATACTATTCCATCGTGGTTTTAATTTCCAAGTGTTAGATTCATTTCTGGAAGTATAGCAAATTCCTTAAGATATAATCAAATGAACTGTGCAGAAAATCATTTATATATTCTGAATAGCTATCTCATTCTCACTGCTTATGCTTTCATCATTGTCATCAAAGCCCTCATGTTAATAATTGTTAAAATAAAATGTGCAACATATTCTTTAAGAAGAGCAAAGATGCATTTTCAAGGATTTTTAAAAGAGAACAAAGATACATGTACCTATCTACATATCTTTCTATAATATATATGAATATTTTTGTCTGTTCAACTTTTATTTCTTTAGAATGTGCTTGATGGTGGAGCCCTCTGTTCTATTTTATTTTTTAGTACTTTGGAACAGCATGACCTTTATTCAGTTGAAAGGACCCTAGTTAGGAGTTTGAATCCTTATGTTCAAGGCCTTGTTCTGCTACTAATTATCTGTCGACCTTGGGAAATTATCCTTACCAATCTAGTTTCAATTTCCTCATCTGCCAAATGAAGGTGTTGGACAAGGTGATCTCCAAGGTCCTATCCTGCTCTAATTTCCATGATTCTCTGACTCATGGTACATTGTGAATGCCGATCTAATTAATTTTCTTAGTCACCTTCATGACCCTCAGTGGAATATATTTCCTCATGATGTGCAAAAGGTTGATTTGTATATATGTAAAGATTGCAGTTAAATATAAACACTAATTTTGGCTTTCTTGAAAGGAAAAGAGTTGAGTTTATGATAATGTACACTAATTGCATAGGACAACTACTCTCCTTTTCTTGTTCTTACATCAATTTTGCACTCTCTACCTCCTCTGATAAGCTATGAAATGGTGTCAAATTAATTTTTCTACCCACAGTTATATGCAATGCTTTGTGCTTAAAGCTGTTTCTCAAATACATAACATAAACAAATGAGCTTTCTAAAATACTTTTTAAACTGTTTAATTTGGAGTGATTTGTTTAAATATCATAACACATCATTTTTATGTAGGATGTTCTTATTTTCATTGTAAATAAATATTTACTGAACAGCTTCTGTATGTTGTACAATTTCCCGGGGTCCAAGAATAAAAACCTAAATATTACCATCAGCCCTCAAAAGCTTAGCTGCACTTAGGGGCTCCATAAGGATGCACATTCTATATAAGCACAGAGATACTTTAAGTGACTTCAGAATCAGCAAGGGGTAGGGGAGCTGAAGACAATTTGAAGACTCTACTGTGTTTGTCCATTAATATAAGAGCAAGACTTAAGCAATGTTGATGTAGCTACCTAAACCAGGAAAATGAT